>NW_027150665.1:857724-1103409 GCF_020800215.1 Phytophthora ramorum | reverse complement strand
CCTGCGGCGTGAGAGAGCCGCAGATGAGATGGCGTGATAAACACCTTCCCCACACCCAATAAGCGTTCACGATTTGCTAGTCTCGAGTGGCGACTACTAATAGGTACCGATAAGTTGAGAAGTGAGCTCGTGCACAACGTTCCTGACTGAGAAATCCTGTCCCGTCATGGTATCTGTGCATTTCATTGAGATGTAAGGGGCTTTAGTAGTGATGGTGGACAAAACTGCAGCGTACAAGTAGCGCTCGCTGTCGATTTTGATCATCCGATCGATTTTGAAGATGATTTTTGTAGGCCGTGCTATCGATTCTATGAGCTCGATCTGTTGCCAGGCGCGATTGTGCTAACAGCCAGCAGAAACAATGGAAGCAGGCGTTCGATCAACACCTCGAGCGTTGAGTCACAAGACGCACGTTGGATGAGTTGCATTGCACTGCTTTCTGGAAGCTCACACATTCGGTGTGTCCACTGTAAGGACGATTGCGCCTGCGGTATCTCGCCACTCGGAACATCCGGGTAAAGCTTGTCCTCGTGAACAGATTGGACGGATATCACGCCGCAATCCTCCAACGCACCTCCAATCCCCAAACCAACTTCCCCTTTTCGAAACAAGCAAGAAAAGGTGACAACATTTCCTTCGACCGTACGCCCGCTGTCGTTGGGCGACAGTACGCGACTGTTGTAAACTTTACCGCCGACGCAGTCGTAGTCGTCTCGCACCGTGATGTGGCCCGATCGCTCGGAGATACTAGATCTCAAGGTTGGTCACGTAGAACATGAACGCGTCCTAGACTTCCTGGGGCGACTTGACACCAGGAAAGTGGATGGTCTCGTAGTGAACGCAGCACAAATCTCCGTCGCTCGTCTCAAATCGCTCGTTAGACTCGTTTGCTTCGGACCAGCTACTCGACCGGGATACATAACCAGTTGGTACGCATGGGGTAGTTAGCCTCCCCATTTCCAGTGGAGCTCGCAGCGACGCTCTTTATACCTATTAGGCAGACGAATGCAGGTGTAGAGTGGATGCGTCTGATACAAAATATGGGGAATAAACTCATCTGAGCAAGAAGCCAAAGGCTCGGTGACTGACTTAGTACGTATATCTTACCAGCCTCTCCCCCATTAGCGATTGGGCCTCTGCAAAGATTCCGTGCCAAATTAGTCACTTTTGCGTTCTTTATCGTCGCCTGTTGCAAGACTGAATCAGCTTCTACTCGAGCAATCGAGCGCATCTCGAGCACTGCCACCTCAGATTCGAGATGACGGGTCTGTGTCTTGAGAGCCTGAGCTGTCTCCTGTCCGTAATAAAGAGCCACTCAGTCCCATGTTTGACGAGAAATAAACTCCAGTGGTAAACCCATTCATTCAGTGAACCGTGTACGTGCATTTGTGCGCCTTCTTGTCTTTTTTTTTTTGCCTGCTTCATCTTCTGTCACTGGATTCCAAAAGGGTTATGCGGTTGTTTTGACGTTACTGGATCTGCTGACCTTTTCAACCAGTGTGAGTCATCGACATCTGCAGCTGAGGGAGTGTTTACCAGGTGTATGATGTGGATCTCAGCACCCTTCAGGAGAAAGTGCAAGTTTTTCCACATAAATATCATATTTTACAATGCTCAATCCACATCACCACGGTGTGTATGCACCAAACTGAAGCAAACATCACCTTCACGCTTTTTGGTAATCGGAGATGGATTGTCACAGTTTAAACGCCATGCATCAACGTGTTGACGCGACGCTTGTTTACCACCAAAATCATTCTAAAGCTGCCGAGTCTTCGCAGCCGACCCAGCTCGTTCCAGTATAGATTTTGTCTATTAAGTGGAACAGTTCACCCCGCAGACCCATTTCCAATCGAACCGACTCAATGAGCTTCACGAGTACGAAGCATACACGGAGCCATGTTGAAAGCAGTCCAAAACGCAATAAAGTGGCATGTGAGAGCTTCAAGACACCAAAGAAACATAAAAGCACATATGTAGTGCGAAAGGTAAGCTCTCGTGGGTACAAGTTTTCGCAGATGAGTGGTGCCTCTGACTGTTCTGTGAAACAGGAACAATCTGTAGCTTTACGTGCTGAGATTCGTAGACTGGAATCACACGTTGAAGTCGTCACGACTCGCTCGCTTCCATTCAATGAGGTCAAACACGCAGCTTCACTGCTTCAGAGAGCAGTAGAGCAGCATGAAATACTGATGTCGACGACTCGCAACCAGCAGCTTGAACTCGCCAAAGCACAGTCTCTAGTTTCGCGAAATCTGGTACGTGCACGGACACTTTCCATTTAATTTGCGTTGCTGCTTCAGAAGCTAACTCCATTTTGTGATATGGCAGGATGATCACCGTTTACACCCACTCTACACGTACATCCGTCTACCGAAAGACTGGGGAGAGCGTCGAGCGACGCTCATGGATATTCGCGAGGAAAAGTTACGCAGTGCGTACGACTACGTACAGGACTCGTGTCAAGTCGATTCTGCGACGTGCCACCGATACGAGACTGAAAATGGCGATTTTTGCTGTACGATCGACGAGACCATCAAGTTTGTTGGCATCGAGTCGCTTCAGCAAGTGTTTGACGTGTTGGTATCATACGTGGGTGACATTGGTACAAATATATTCAAGCCTACGGATGATCTCAACGCGGCCAGGTCCGGCGAAGTCGTGCATGGCGGTGCCACTAACAGTCGAGCGCTGTCACGTACGTCAAGCGGCATTCCAGTCGAAGAGAACGTCGTCAGCTTTTCACAGATTTCAATTGAGGACGCTCGTAGTGACTCGTACGCAGTTATGGCTCTTGAAGCGGTCGACAAAGACGAACTCTTCCCATTCAACCCGAGCAAGTCCGCACGAAGAGACATCACAGGCGCAATTGTGCTGACAGAGAATACGAGGAAGATAGCACAGAAGCAGAGCTGCGCCGCTGCTGACTACCGAGTGACCATGCATCGCAGAATTTTCTTGACATTACACCAGCCAGGATTTCTAGTCTCCTCATTTGATCTGGACGAGCTGGAAGACATCTCTGGTCACTGGGGCAATCCCATGCTCAAGGCCATGCGAACAGCGCTATACTTGCGTCGGTAGCTTGCAAAGCATGTTGCCAACAACTCGATTGCGTGATGCTTCGTACACTATCCACAAGAATAATAACCGTTTTGCTTGTCGACCCCGAGAGATCAGCAGCACGAAACAAGGATTGATAGAAGGCAATTGCATCTTTGTTTGTTTTCAATGTAAGTGGTTGAACCAGTAGTATGATCGAAAAAAAATCATACGCCCGTACAATTGATGGCGGCTATTTGATCATACCGGAGCACATCGCAGCTGTGTGACAACCTAGAGCACCCGTCTTTACATACTTGACACAACAACGCTTGCATTAGTGATTCAACGAGGTCGTCTCGAGGTCTCTGTTTTCTCCAAAACCGCAACGACACTTGGAGAAATCTCCCAGTTTGAAAAATACTGTAATTCTCTCTCGCGTGCGATCGACGTTTCGTTTGCTTTCGGTTTGGCAACTTCTGAAAGCAACAGTGGCGGCTTCTTGCCCGATGGGAGCAGCGTACCTCTTTCCGGTAATTACTTCAGCCTCTTCTTGGAAACTCGGATCACCATCCACAAACAAGTTAATTCGCCAGCAAAATGTTTCATAGTATAGTTCAATTCCACTGCAGATAAGGTAGGGGCCACAATTCTTGTGTGATAGCTGGGGAAATCGAGCAGGTCGGTGGCGAATACAGAGCAAGCCCTTCCAGGAACAAATGGCGGAACGTGGCTGCATTCGGGAAGTTATCGTTGCCTTCAGTGGCCTCAACGAGCTGGAAAGCCGACATGTTCTTGATCGCCTGCTTGATGAGGCCGTGAAGCGAGGATCGATTGGTTTTCCCTCGACTCGAAATCAGCCATTTGCTGTAGTATCATTTTGCTAGCGCAGACGTGAATTAGATGTAGTAGTTACTGTCATTCGCAATAAAGCCAGCGCTCTTCAAACTAGTGAGGCACCGCCTATCGTCTGCACTCCATTGCGCAGGCTCATAGTTTAATTCCCCACAAGAGACTTGGCCAGAAAACCTGCAACACGAGGACTAGGAGCTACATGCTCTTTCCAAAGCATGGGATCATTAACTGAAGAAGCTTTCGGGTAGGCAGTATTAGATCATATCTTCTTCACTGAAGCGTTTAAAGCGCCGAATGACAGATTCGATAGCACTATGCAATAATGCCACGTGTCCATTACATTCGTGAATAATCAGCTCTTCCAACGTCGGTAAACAAATAGCAACGCGTAGTCCATTGGCCGAATTCAGCAGCTCTCGAGCTTCATCGTCGCCAAGTTACAAACCATCTCTCGTAAGTTTTAACACAAAGCCTTCCAACGCTACGAGGCTTCCTGGCATGACTGCTTGTAGTGGGTGCGTGGGGTGAAAGGATAAACTGAACGTTCCGTGGCATCCAACCAGGAGGGCCCTTGATTAATAACCCCCAACATGTCAAATCATCGTACTTGCACCGGGCGTCATCAATCATGAAGACAACGAACTCGTGAATCCTCAAATAATTCGGCAGGGTACATACTCGGTGGTAAACGTTGACACCATATCGGCGAAGAAGATCACTAGCAGTTGAGTTCACATTTCTGGCTTCGGAACTTTCACCAGTATATGAATTTGACCGCTACGTGGCTTGGACATCTTGTTGTGATACATCCATGTCTGAATATACTGTGTGCAGGCTCTGCAAGAGCTATCTGACGGGCTAGCTCGCAAGAGTGTGGTCATCCTGCTGGCTAAGACATGCCAGTCCGACTCTCAGGTGAAGGACGCAGTCCGCGATCTGTGTGGAATTGAGATGATGCTGTCGGTCAGCCGATCCCTCAACCATTATGGGATCTCGATATGCCCGACTTGTGTGTGACTACTTTTATTTCTTGAAATTAATCGATCGCTGCTTCTCCATTCATAGAGCAGGCGTCGATTGTTTCATCCCAACGTTCCTCAGACCTATTTCGCCGATTCTATTTCTCTGTTTGAAGTTATTCCTTGTAGTAAGTCCTCAAGTCACTCCGCACGTGCATCAAAAACAATTTTCTCGCATCTTCTCTATAATGTTGTAGTGTACCACAGTGCATCAAGAGATGCGTCATTGCGAACATGACAGGTAGCAAGGTTTCTTGTTCAACATTGACAATCCCGACTATTGCAGGCAACATCAGAAGAATACGCTCATACGCTGACGCAGGCACTAATTCCCCCCTTATAGCCTTCGTTGTGTTGTTAAAAAAGACACTGCACGTAAGCGGCGCGCAACACTATCAATGATCAAGGATCAGACGCCCTGCGCCATGTTTAATTTCGTCGTGGAATCGAGTCGACTTGTTGACTCCAAGAAAATGATGCACTCAGGTGAAGCGGTTCAAGACCGAGCACGATGATCTGTGCTGCGTTCACTTCGAGATGATCCACTCTGCCCTTTTCCACAATACGGAAATGATCATCTCGGAGCGACTGGACCATTTTGCACTGTGAGACGCTTTCACTGCATTAGGTCTGGGATCATGAACACTTTGCAACAGTCGAACAAAAAGTTGTGCTTCTGGCTTTAAGGCTCGGAATATACGTAACTTCGGATCGTTTTCATCAACACATCGCCCCACCGTCCAATCCCAGCTTGCAGCTCTTGACGCGTAGCTTCCGAAACTGAGAACTGCGGATTGTAGAGTCTCAAGAACGCAGCTCTGCGTAGCGTCACCACCAGTTTGCCTGGTTCCTCGACATCTTTCGATCCATCCAAAGTGTCATCCTCTTGCTTTCCAATCGAAGTCTTCGTCGGTCGCCTACTCGCCGTCAAAATAACCGCACCTGACGTATCCAGCCGAACACGCTTATTCGGGAAATACGGATACAACTCGTCCTCGTCCACAGAGTCAAGAGCCAAAATGCCGCACATTTGTCCACCGAAGCCTTCATCTTCCTCCGTAAACAAGTGTGAAAAAGTCACGATGCTGCTCTCGACTGGCGTACAGTTGTCCGATCGCGACAGCACGCGCGTATTGAACACACTCCCGTCGATGGCATCGTAGTCGTCCCTCACTGTCGTATGTCCCAACCTCTCCGAGATGCCAATCTCAATGTTGTTGTAGTGGAACAGCAGCGCCTCCCAAACCTGCTCAAGCGACTCCACACACGGAAAATGGATCGCCTCCAAGTGCACCGAGCAAATGTCTCCGTCCGAAGTCTCGTAGCGATAGTCCGAAGTGTGCGGTTTCTCGGGATCCACGAATCGTCCAGGTGATATTAGAAAATCATAAGCATTTCTCAGCTTCTGCGTCCGCACAGTCATCAGCGTCTCTCGACGCTCGTTCCAGTCCTTCGACAGGCAAATCTTGGTGTACAGCGGGTGCGATTCCTGGTCTCCCTTTAAGAAGTAATATAACAACTTTTAATCAGTAATATACCTTTCAAGAAGCATAATTGAGTATAATGATAAATCCTCACGAGGCATTCAGACAACAGCGACTGCGCGCTCGCGACGTTGAGCTGCTGGTTCTTGGCCAGCGACGTCAGGTGATTGTTCTCCGCCACGACGCTCTGCACCGCCGGGTCCAGCAGCGCCGCGTCCTCGGGGGCCAGCGAGCGGAGTTGCAGCTGCTGCAACTCCGACGCCAGGCGCTGCACTTGCTCGCGTAATTGCTGGGCCTCCTCCTGTAAGAATAAATAATATATTACACAAATTCTATCATAAGATACGTTAGGGGGGATCACGTACTCGGCGTGCTGTGTATGTGCATTTTTGCTTCTTCATGAGGACGAATTTTCAACGATGACACTCGTTGTCCCTACAATGCAGGATAAGTTGCCCACTTTGCGACTTTCCGAGCCATTTAAACAGCAGCGTGCAGGATCGGACTTTCCGAGGCATTATTATTTCAGTCCAACGTGGAGGATCCAACTTTCCGAGCCATTGATTGGTTAAATTTCAGCAACGTGGATGATCGGAGGTCGGGCCACTTCCGTTTTTCCTAGCACGTCAAATGTACACTGCTTCGCGACGCGTCGTGCCGAATCCCAACAGGACGCAAAGTCCGCTGCCCAAGAAACGCCGTTCGCGACTAACCCCATCAGAGAAGTCCTAGATTCGCATGCGATACCAGAATGGGGAGAGAATTACCCAGCTGCATCGAAGCACAGGACACGCCCGCAGCACGATCGACGCCATCGTCCACTCCCAGCCCAGCCAAGACGAGTCCAAGTCAGGTAAACCCCCTCGGTGGACCCCCATGCGTTTCGTGGTGGAAATGCTGGTCTTAGCGTCACGGAAACCCTATCGCTCAAGGACATCGCAAGGATAATGGGGGTCGACCGTCGAGTATTTGGCCGCATGGAGCAGGACATATTGGGTAGACTACAAACTGCAGTTGTAGACTACTGGTTTTCTCGCGACCAAGCTGCACCTCAGAAGCTCATTGATTTGCTCGACGGCGCAGAGACCTCAGTAGATATCGCTATGTTCATCTTGTCGCATCCGGAACTGACCGACGCTATCATCCGGGCCTCCCAGCGTGTCACGGTTCGTGTTCTCGTTGATCGGGCACAAGTCACCGAGAAAAGCTCAGCAATGATAAAAAAAACTGGTTGAAAACGGGGTCAACGTATATCACGCAGGCCCCAGACTCATGCACTGGAAGGTAGCGATTTATCGATGGAACCGTGTTGACGATGGGAAGCTGCAATTGGAGTGTGGGGGGAATGACGTTGAATTGGGAACATACTGTTGTATTGCGTGGTCCTATTGTTGGAGCACACGCCGTTGAGTTTGACGAACACATGTGGTCTGTTGCCGTGCAAAACAACTGGATAGTTGAGATAGATAGCCGCGGTTTAATGTTCATCTGTAGCGTCAAGCGATGGTGAAAGCAGTGCAGCAGCGGGTACTTTTCAGGCCTGGCAGTTTATTTTACAAGGCACGGGCAACTACAGCACGGTCGCGTTCGATGGAGTCCGCCACGCAGAGTCATTTGAGACGCGCACGACCTTGATTCGATCAAGCGCGAGTTCGAGCAGCTTTGGGATGAAGGACGGGTGCTTCAATGGGCCTCGAGGCGTACTGCTTGCTTCATGTACTTGAGGGAGGACGAGGAAGAAACAAAGTACCCATCGGGAGAGCAGGACGAAGACGAGGACGCAACGATATGCTGCTTGAGAGAGGAGGGCGGTGACGAGGAAGAGAAACGAAAATATATGATGCAAGCTTTGAGGGCAACAAGTTCGGTATAAACGAAAGCTGAGTTGAAACCGTCAACAATGAAGCGATCGCGTGGAATGAGTGAGTGCAAAATCACTCTGGTTTGAGCCAAGTTGTTATTGACCCCCAGTGATTATCTATTTAACTTGACGGAGTCGAACGAGCTCGACTTAATCGACTCAAAGCGGTAGTTTCCTCAAGACCTACCTGTATTTTTCATCCGAATGAAGACGCACTGAGTATTCTGTAGTCAGCTTGACAAATTCCTATCCGCGCGATGACAAATCGGATGATTTTAGCAGCCGTTCGGTTCTTGTCGACGCTTTGGAATGATGGTATCAATTGGACTCGCCACAGCTCGCTCACTTCGCGACAGGACGAGCAGCGCCAACTGATACCAATGGGCGAGAAGAGATTTAAGTCCGCGTACTTCATGCGCAAGGTAAGATGACACGTGCATGTGTGAATCGCAGGTCTTTCAGTGTGGAAACCTGACGAGAACGTTGATACAGCAAGTGAAGGAGGACCTAAAAGAGGAGGTGCGCAGACTGCAAGACGAGCTCGCACAGCTGAACCCCGTGCCGAATGTTGAGCACGTAAAGTCGGAGAATACCGCCATACGCTCCGCCATTCGCCAGCAGCAGATTGATGTTGCTCGTGTACAGTCTGCCATCTCGCCCCTTCTGGTACGAAAACTAGTCGCTTCATTTGTACCAACTCCAGATTAGCTCATTCTTGGACTTCCACCAGGAAAACCACCCGCTCTACTCGCGCATTCATTTGAAAAAGAGCTGGGAAGAGCGTAGTGCGACGCTTTTGGGCCTCCGGGAGAAGAAATTGGGAGCTGCGTACGAGTATGTCTCGATGCGCAGTGAGGTTACTCGGTGGGACCAACCCCAACTCTCGGATGAGCGCTTCGAGACAGCAACAGGTGACACTTGCTGTGTCATCTTCCAGACTGTTCATTTTCGAGGTGTGAGCTCGCTCAAGCAAGTGTACGACGCGCTGCTCTTCAGTATCAACCATGCGGAGATCAGCATTTCTGAGAGGTTGGGCCACGTCACGGTTCGAGACGACTATGACTCGGTGGAGGGCAAAGTTTACAATGCTCGGATTGTGTCAACAAATGATATCGGTGCCACTACGGAGCTCAACTGCATCATGTTCTCGCAGTTGCTTGATGAAACCAACGACATTTGCAGTGGTGAACCCTGTGGAATGGTTGTCATCGACTCTGTCGACGAGGACGAGCTCTATCCCTACCTATCTAGTGAACGTGTCCGCAAAGACGTATCCGCAGCATTTGTGCTGACTACAAACCAATTGCAGACCGAGGGTGACGAGCTGGTCGTAACACTACGACGTGCTGCCTCTGTGAAGCTTCACTGTCCTGAGTTCGAAATGGCGGAAGCTGTGTGGCAGGAGTTGCAGCAAGATGCTGCTCGATGGGGAGACGTCATTCTCAGATCAATTCGCGGCGTCCTATACTCAATGCCTTAGTCGGAATAGCAACCACAGGCTGACGAAGAAATCAAAGAGAGAGCTCTGATTTACAGTGAACTCGGGAGCTGGAGGCATTCTGCCGCGAGAAGTGGTGACTACGGTATTGCAGAACATCCAACGCGTGCTTCGAGCCCTTCCACGACCGTACAAACCTCAAATTCTATCGTAGTTGTTAGCCACATAATCGGCAATCAAACAGACTGGGAAGAAGATGTTTTTGCCTGTGCGAGTTCTAATGTCTTGAAATTGTGTTGGTGAACGCGCATTCTATTTTGTTGCGTACAAAATACTTCGGATAGATTTACACCCCAGCGAGCAATCCCGTCGTGCAGCCCTTGCAAATCACTCGCTGATATGGGGAACTGAGGCTGGTGTAGTTTCAAAAATGCTGTTCGCTTCAATATCACCACTAGCTCTCAGTGACTGGTATTATGGCATCGAGTGTGTAAAACCCCAGTGATGAATATAGGCGCTGAGTCTGTTTCGGAGCACGCCGTCATCAGCAACAGATTTGAAGTACGTGCATGTATGGGTAGATGCTGATTCAGTTGTGCTGTCATTGATGTTTAACCTGCTGCTTGCGTAGGTAAAACTGCTGATTCGTGCGGTCTGTACCGAACTCATAGTAATGCGATTGAAAGAAGGGGCTCAAGTGTCAGTGGAAATGAGGACGTCGGTGTATGTGGAAACCCGCTTGCGTTTTGTGCATGCATTGATTGGAAGGATGCTCAGATCGTGGACATCTGGGAGAAGTTTTTACGAACGTCACCTGCACTGGATTGAGCAGTTGTTCATTGCGCAGTTCTTTAGAGTCCGTCGTGGATGCCTTGTTGACGGAAGCAAACTGATCTGAATACATTTCTTTGAGATTGAATAAGTATTGTCACTCAAACTGGGCGTACACAAAACTCTACGCATGACCTTCATCATCAGGTCGTTCCACTGCGCGGCAGCCATCTGCAACGTTGCCTTGGAGACACGGAGAATTCTGGACGGCAATGCTTAACTCGCCGCTCGTTACAACCGCTCAGCACCTCTATCCCGCACTCTTTGATTTTTGTTCGCTTGCTGTTGATTCAATAGCGACCGAAATAATACATCGTGATCGTCCGAGATGACTGCGCAACCGAATCCATTACCCTCCTCACACATATTGGTGCTTCTCAATCAGGATATTCCTGTTAAGCCTCGACAATATTCGTGCATTGTACGCACAGGTTTTCGATCGCGTCGTAGTCTTCTCGCAGTGTAATGTGGCCCAATAGCTACAACACGGTGATCTCCATGTTGCCCACGCAGATCTTTAGCGCGTCGAACACTTGTTGGACGGACTTCACTCCAGCAAAAGGTGCAACTTCCACATGTGCACAGCAAACGCCCCCTCCGGGCGTCTCAAACAGCTCCTCCGAGTGTTGCGGTACCAATGAATCTTCCCTTCCCTGATGTACTCGTAAGCATTCTGCAGCTTTTACGGTAGGATCTTCAGAAGCGTTAGCCCGCCGCTCTACCCAGTCCTTGCCAAGACGAATACTCGTGCACAAAGGATTCCAGTCCTTCTCGAGTCGGCGCTAGATATTTTTCGAACAGCACAAACGTCACGCACCACGTACTGCGCTAACAACGACGTCGTCTTGGCAACTCGGAATTACCGGCTCCTAGCCGCACGGTTTGCTACAAAATCAATTCCGCCAGCTCTGCTTCTCGGGAGTTAGTGTCGGGTGCTCAGCACTGCCAGTTTAGCTGCCAGACGCTGTACCTCCGCCAATAGACATCAGCAAAAAGAAAGTTGAGAGACAGACGTGCATCGAATAAGGTGGTAAGTGACCTTGCCACTACAGCCGATGTACCCTACGCACTGCACACGTGCTGGCTTGGGCATGTTTCCCATCGGTAACAACGAAGCTCGGTCTTCGTGATGGGCAGAATTTCATTTCAAGCGCCGGGCGTACGTAAGCAAGATTCAACACGGGCAAACTGACAAATCCCTTGTGCAAGGTGCATGTTCCGCTTAATTAAAAGCGGTTGCGACCAGTGGGCCATTCAGCAAGTATTGGTGCTGCTGGGACCTTGTGCAAAAGTATCAACCGGCCAACCACGTCGCCTGCTTCACGCATCGAGTACACATCCGCAAATTGCATTCGGCTTAGACGTGGGACGACGTCGATCTGCGTCGGGGCCATTGACAAGGTCACTTTTCGATTGGATAAGCTACAAAACAACCACACCTTCATGAGGACAAGGATTCAGCTAGATAGGCCGGGAGCAAGCTTCACTGGTGGCTATCTTGCGCTGCAAACACACCAGCGTGTTGCCCCCGAACGCCATTTATCCATCGCCACTGAAAAATCCCGAGGAATTCCTAGCTCAACCCAGCAAGTATAGAGATCCATGCATACGAAAATCCATTACAAGTCGGCACTATTTGCCACCAGGTAGCAGCTACGCCGTCGTGTACACGACACTGCGCACGGTCTTGAGCATGACGTCACCCCACCGTGCAATGCCTTCGTGCAGCTCCTGCAGCGCAAAGGGCGACACCGGAAACTGCGGTTTGTGCAGTTTGACGAACGCTGCCCGACGCATCGTAACCACCAGCTCCGTCTCTTCCACTCCGCCCTTATGTTTGGGCTTCTGTCGACTCACAGTAAGCACCACAGCTCCAGAAACATCCTTCCTCACTCTCTCACTTGGCGTGTACGGGTACAATTCGTCTTCATCAACACAGTCGCTCGCTAGGATGGCACACGGTCCGACCCCCGGACCCAGCTCCCCTTCTCCAAACAACTGCGGGAACGATACGGCATTCATCTCGGTCGTCACTCCACAGTCCTCAGTGGACGCAATCCTGGAATTGTACGCCGTGCCGTCAATCGAGTCGTAGTCGTCTCTCACCGTGATGTGACCCAGTCTCTCCGAGATGCTAATCTCCATATTAGTCAAATAGAAGATCAGTGCGTTGTACACCTGCTCCAAGGACTCCACTCCTCTAAAGTGAACGGTTTCAAACCTCACGCAGCATAAATCTCCTTGGGCGGACTCAAATCTCTCGTCCGAAAGCTGCATCTTCTCCGGTTGCGAGTGGCTACTTCTAGCCAGAATGTAATCGTAGGCGTTTCGTAATTTTTCGGCGCGTATACCTCGCAATGTGGCTCTTCTATCCGGCCAGTCTTTCGTGAGGCGTATACTTGTATACAACGGGTGTGTATACTGGTCGCCCAGGCACCGCGACAGCAGCGACTGCGCGTTGGCCACGTGCAGCTGCTGGTGGCGTAGGACGCTCGTGAGCGCCGCGTTCTCGGCCTCTCGTCGCTGCAGCACCGGGTCCGCTTTGGCGGCCTCTTCGGGCGGCAGGTTGCGGGTCTTCAGCACAGCCACTTGACTCTCGAGGCGCTCGATCTCTTGTTGCAACGTGGACTGCTCCTCTTTGCGCAGAATGTAGGTCGCTTTCCGCTTCTTCTTGGGCTTCGCAGACGTGGGGGTGGGAGAAGGTGGGAGCGTGTCGGGCGAGGATGATGCGAGGGGAGAGAGCCCCTGGAAGGACTCGTTCGCCTCTGTGAACATTATCCGGACTCTTGCGTCGCAACAAATGGGAAAATCGCCAACTGGAGTTATAGTAGGTAATTTGTAGGGATTTGAGGGAATGTTTGTGCTGCGGCGACTATACCTCGCCTTGGAGACCACGATGCTGATAAAACTCAAGATTTGGAGAATGATTGCAGACCGGCGCAACACGGTTGCAATGTGATCACCTCACTCCAATCGGCTCCTGTCGACGACACCCTTGAAGCTGTGAAGGTGGGCGGTTTTAGTCGAAGCAAATGTGTGGTGGCGTTCCCTGCGTGAAGAGCAGACCTTCAAAGAGTCTCAACTACTCAATCACTGCCGGACAGTGAAACACATCGAGAGGGCATCCACTTGCTGGGTTTTGGATTTTGGGCTTTGCTGTGTACCTTGGAACAGACTCCATGGTATCTTCATGTCTTGTCATTAGAATTCGAGATGGTCGCCGTGCCTCTTGCTACCGGTAGTAATGAACTGCCATGCTCCCTGTTTTATCTCAGCAACATTGAAGTGTTTTTGTGGCGGTACGTTATGGAAGTTCTCTCGTCAAGCACGACGACCAACGTCGACGGGCAGGCGATAGGAGCTCTACCGCGGGAAATTCATATTTTCTGAAACGCATCGTATCGATAATCATATCATTCTCGTCGCCTTTTAATCCCTCACTCTGCTTCTTTTTGGAGTTACACTTCATTGTCTGGCTCAACAATGAGTCAAACCGATCGTTTTGCTAAACCTGTTCTCGTGGTGCGGGTGCAAGTCGTCTGGTCCACGCTATCGATAGCTGACACATTTCACGACTCGCCACCAAAATCATACCGTTCCTTGATACACTTCCCGACCACCGCATTGAGCTCCATTGCGTCAGTAGTGAATATTTGGAGATGAGGTCAACATCGCCGGCGGCGTCGTAGTCAATTGGGCACATCACTCGGAAAATACTGCTCACTGACGTATCCGTTGATAACTTGCACGCTTCATAAACAGCAGTCCTGGAAACTGGGTCTCTTTGCTGGAAATGCAGCAAAAATCCCCAACCCCGTCTTCGAAAATCTCTTTCGAGATGTATGGCATCAGTGCGTTCTGGTAGTTAAATGCCCCATTCCGAACTTGAGATTGGTGGGCATTCTGTAGATGAGTTGACCAGTAGGACGAAGCGTACTCTAACATCTTTTTGTCGGTCCTACGCGTAGACAATTCTTCGAACCGCTTGGAGAACAACGTCGCCCCAACGAGCAATTGTATCCTGTAATTCTTGGGTGACGAGCTCGGATACTTCAAACTCTGGACGGCAAATCTTCACGAAGAAAGATCGCAGCATGACAACCTCCACCTCCATTTTGTCCTCGTTGCTTGAACCTTCAGTTCGCGTTTTCTTAGTATCTTCTCCCAGTCTTACTTTTCGGCTGTCACTGATTCTGCGCGAAACAGGGATCACAACCACCGTGCCATTTATGCCTTTACGGACGCATTCATGCGGATGGTATGGGTGTAAATCGTCCTGGTCCACGCTGTCGATCGCCACCACAGCGTACGGTTGGCCGCCAAACCTGTCAGGGTCTTCGACAAATCGACCAAACGCCACAGCGTTCAGTTCGGTAGTCACACCACTGTCAATTCCCGAAGCCAGCCTGTAGTTGGAGATGAAACTATCAGCTTCCACTACGTCGTAGTGTGATATGCCCCAACTGCTCGGAAATACTGATTTCCAGTGTGTTCATCGTGAATTTGACTGCATCGAAAACCTTCCGGACCGACTGAATACCCGGAAACGGGATCACTTCGTTGCGAAGGCAGCAAAAGTCCCCATTTGCGTCCTCGAATCTCTCTTCCGAAAAGTGTGGCTTGAGTGCATGCAAATGTTGGCAACGCGCCGTCACGTAGCGGAATCCTTGATCGAGTCGCTCGCCCTTCATGTCCACGAGCGTCGCTCGTCTCTCCACCCACTCTCGCCCCAAGTGAATATAAACATTCACAGGGCTACCCGATTCGTCCTGGAGTCGCCGACTCACCAAACTCTGCGCCGTTGCGACCCCAAGCTGCTGCTGCTCCACTGACTGTTTCAACGCCACGTTGAGACCAACCGAAGCGGTCAATTGCGCGAGTTGGGAGACCCCACCGCCATTGTTCGCCTGCAATTCCTGCAACTGCTGCTGGAGAGCTCGGATTTGGTCCTGCAATGCGTTTTGCTCCTCTTTACGCTTCAAATACGTCGCCTTCCGCTTCTTCACCGGCCGGTCCTGTGTCATTATTCTGCACTGCGTTTTGCCTGCACAACAGTCACGTTTAGTTCTTGAAGCATGTACGTCGAGCCCAAGTTCTTACCGCCGACACCAAGAGAGAGATACGCGTCTACCGCAAGTTGCAAGCTAGTGCTCACGAGGTTACACTGTTCACGCAAGCAATAAACGTAGAGAAGCACGCACAAGTCCGTCGTGTTAGCTATCAAGAGACTGTGCCAGAAAGAGACTCTGTCAGCGGGCGCACTTACGATCAGAAGAACCCAAATCCGTCCTTCATCCCAGAGCAGCTCGAACTCACGTTTGATCGAATCAAGGTGCGCCCGAGCCGTGCGCGTCTCAAACGTCTCTGCGTGGCGGACTCCATCGAACGCGACCGTGCTGTAGTTGCCCGTGCCTTGTAAAATAAACTGCCAGGCCTGAAAAGTACCCGCTGCTGCACTGCTTTCACCATCGCTTGACGCTACAGATGAACATTAAACCGCGGCTATCTATCTCAACTATCCAGTTGTTTTGCACGGCAACAGACCACATGTGTTCGTCAAACTCAACGGCGTGTGCTCCAACAATAGGACCACGCAATACAACAGTATGTTCCCAATTCAACGTCATTCCCCCCACACTCCAATTGCAGCTTCCCATCGTCAACACGGTTCCATCGATAATCGCTACCTTCCAGTGCATGAGTCTGGGGCCTGCGTGATATACGTTGACCCCGTTTTCAACCAGTTTTTTTTATCATTGCTGAGCTTTTCTCGGTGACTTGTGCCCGATCAACGAGAACACGAACCGTGACACGCTGGGAGGCCCGGATGATAGCGTCGGTCAGTTCCGGATGCGACAAGATAAACATAGCGATATCTACTGAGGTCTCTGCGCCGTCGAGCAAATCAATGAGCTTCTGAGGTGCAGCTTCGTTGCGAGAAAACCAGTAGTCTACAACTGCAGTTTGTAGTCTACCCAATATGTCCTGCTCCATGCGGCCAAATACTCGATGGTCGACCCCCATTATCCTTGCGATGTCCTTGAGCGATTGGGTTTGTGCGATGCTTAAGACTCGTTTCAGCATTTTCCACCACGAAACGCATGGGGATCCACCGACAGGGTTACCTGACTTGGACTCGTCCTTGGCTGGGCTGGGAGTGGACGATGGCGTCGATCGTGGTGCGGGCGTGTCCCGTGCTTGATGCAGCTGGGTAATTCTCTCCCCATTCTGGTATCGCATGCGAATCTGGGGACTTCTCTGCTGGAGTTAGTCGCGAACGGCGTTTCTTGGGCAACGAACTTCGCGCATTCGGCATGACGCGTCGTGATGCAAAAGTGTACATCCGAGCGGTGGCGAGAGCGATGTTTTCCGGTACACCCGGGACTGGCCGAGGGGACTCAGTTGCGAGCGCGGTGAAGTACTGGGGGTGGGGATGAGTTTCTATCGGGAGTCTGTGGTGCATGGCAAGTGGCATTTCTCCGAGTGGAGGAGGGACCACATTCTCCTGGTGCGCGTCGTGCAGTTCTCGCGTCTCAGACATCTTTTCCAGAAATTTTGACGTGCTAGGAAAAACGGACGTGGCCCGACCTCCGTCCTCCACGTTGATGACATAATAATGCCTCGGAAAGGCCGATCCTCGTCGTTGCTGTTTGAATGGCTCGGAATGTCGCAAAGTGGGCAACTTATCCTCGAGTCGAGGATAAGTTGCCCACTTTCGAATTCCCGAGCCAATTAATACAGCAAAATCCGAAAGTGGGCAAAAAATCCTCCGCGTGTATTGACACCACCTGGAGGGTGGCAATAGTACCTTTTCCTGAAACTATTGCCGCCCGGGGCAAAAATTCCTGCACGTCTATTGCCACCGACTCGAGTGAGGGTGGGTCGTTTGGGTGATTGACTATCCATACAGTTCGCAAACATTCTTGCACTGGGTCCTTTGGGTGATTAACTACCCATAGGCCGACAGTCTCAGAGATCAACCATGGCGTTAACCCCGGACTGTGGGGGCAATGGGGGCTCAGATGCTGTTGCCAGATTGAGAAGCAAGCCGAAACCTCGGCGTAAGCGCAAAGCGACTGGAACTCGACGCAGGGTGCGGTTCTTCACTTGACGTAACAGTTTGAGTCGATATCGGAGACCAACCAACCATTGTTTGTTCGTGTTTAATAGGAGGAGATTGGAGCGCTGCAGGAGGAAGTGAAGGCGCTGCAAGTCCAGGTGGCCCAATTGCACACGAAAGCAGAGGCAGTAGGGGATGCGAAACGCGCAGGATTGGAGCAGGACATGCTCGAAACGGGTTTTATTCGACAAGCAGTGCTGCAGCAACAGGCGTCGCTCGTGAACGTGCAGTCGGCGCTGTCCAGGCTGACGGTACGGTCTGCAATTGTTATTTAAAAGGTCGATCTGATCACTGTTGATGAGTGGATCTGGTGGATGCGATAGATGGCTCAATCTGGTGCCCCACACGCGACCAGTATCTGTCTCGGAAGGAACCTGGAAGAGCGCTGGGCGACGTTGACGGAGATGAAGCCGATCAAACTACAAGCAGCGCAGTTCTACTTGAAAGAGAGAGGGCGCTTTGTAGATGACACAAGCGCATTCTCGTACGCGGCGCGCTTTGAGGAGCAGGACGGCTGCTTCTGCGGCCACATCTACGACGTCGTGCCGTTCGAAGGCATCAGCTGTGTCAAGACAGTGTACGACGCGCTCTACCAGTACTTCTCTAGCATGGAGATCCGCGTCACGGAGAGTCTCGGAGACATTACCATCCGAGAAGACGACGACATCTCGGAACCAGGCATCTCGCAGTGCCGCTTTGTCTCGTACCTGTCAAACGGCCCGCTGCTCGAGATGAACAGCATTATCTGCTCCGAGTTCAAAGAGGTAGATGACGAGTATGGGGACGGAGGCGCTGTGGGGATTTTCACGGAAGACTTTGTGGACCAAGACGAATTGTACCCGTATTTTCCAGAAGAACGTGTGCGCCAAGACGCGACGGTCGTGACGCAAGTTCGAGCTCACATGAAGAAGATCAAAAACTCCGAGGGCGTCGAGGAGGAGCGACCGATTGTGGTGATGCAGCGTTGGGCCCATTGCCGAATCCACAAGCCCAGTATGGCGCTGGCTCCTGACATTCTGCACGAAATCCGAGAAAAAAGTTCCCACTGGGGAGACGTCAAGCTTGACGCAGTTCGAGAACTGGTTTATCGCTCGAGCTCACCGATAGCAAGCGAATAAACCCACGCTGACCGATTAGCTCCAGCACGCCACTTATAAAACTCATAAGCAGTTGATGTACGCCATGGAGGTCTGAGCTCCAAAACGACCCAAAACGACGAGAACCAAGCCCCGGGGTCATTATAATACGTGCACAAAACGGAGGATAAATTCCATGTACTACGAAGTACTTTATAGGTGACTTTTGTTACGTTGTGCTTGATGCTGTTGCTGTAGAAAATGAGGCTGCTTCGAGATCGTCAGGTTGCAAGCGCAGTTAAGAATGCAGAAGATGGAAAAGAGGGTGCACTTAAAATTAAAGGAGAACGCGTTCTTTCGAGGTACAGCGAGGAAGCAGCCGATGACGTGCATTCTGCGGTCGTGGTGGAACGAGTTGCAGGGAGAGCCCTACAATGTTGTATTTGTTTTTGTGTTGGATACCGTGGACAGGATCATTTGCCAGAATTACGGGACTGCTCGTGAGAAACGACGACCAGTGTTGGAAGAGCTCAAGCTGAAGGTGGTGCGACATATCTTATTGAGCGAGCAAGAATTCGTGGATCCAACGCAGCCACACGCGGATATTTCGCGGTGTGTTGAACCCGACGAAAATTATCGCGCGCTGCGGTTCGACATTGTTCCGTTCGAAGGCATTCACTCTGTAAGGGAACTTCGCTTAACTATTACTACTCGAACATGTCCGAGTGGCGGATGTACTGGAGGTATTACAATCCGAATACGACGACTAACGTATCTATCGAACGGCCCGCAGCGCGAGGTCAGCAACACTATATGTTCACAGTACGATGAGTTTACGTTCAAACTCTGTTCGTTACAGAATTTGGTGCCTTTCGCGTGTGATGGAGCTGATGTTGAGGGGGGAGTTGCATACGCGTTGGCCCACTGCCTTGAGTAAACCGTCTCCCCATTGAGCATTTCCCTCTTAGACAAGCATTTCATTGCTCCCTGCCGTTATTCACCAGCTTCGTCTTGTGCATATCCCTTCACCTGGGTTATTTACAGTTCAGAAACACCCAAACGATTTTATTCGCAATTTTCCACGACTAGGTCACCCACCACCATGTCCTCTCCTGTCCAGCGTGTCGACACGAGCGACTCGGAGCCCACAGCTTCGCCCATTGAGATGGGAGATCATGACGTGGTCATGACAGACCCAGAGATGCCAATAAACCACTCCGAATCACCTTCCGATCCTTCCGACAAAAGACCCACGATGCCTCGTCGAGTAAAAAAAGCCACCTACGTGGTCCGAAAAGTGAGAGCTTGCCATTGTTCAATAGTGTTCCTAACATTTACTAACCTATATTATTATATTGTATCGACAGGAGGAAAAGGAGTGTCTGTTGAAGGAGATGGACGTGCTTCAGGCTCAACTCAAACAATTGAAGAGACAGGCGGCCGTGAATGCTGCAAAAGCTCAACAAGAACGTAGCAGTGTGCAGCGAGAGCTGTCGAAGGAAATGTTGGAGGGAGCTTCACACCAGCAGCAATTGTCGCTGGTGAATATCCAGTCGGCACTTTCGGGCTACGTGGTACGGACTTTTGCTATCTACATTGTTTACATGAAATTTGTGCTGATTGTTTTTACATTTTTGTTGTTGTGTAGAGCGTGCAGCAGCACGTTCCGTTCGAGATGTGGATTTATCTGGGAACGGATGTGGAAGAGCGAAGACGGACCCTTGTGGCACTGAAGGCACGGAAGTTTAGGGCGGCGCAGCTGTATGTTGTAGAGCGTACGAGGTTTCTGGATCCGTCGAGGCCGTTCGCGGAACACTCGCGGTTTGTTGGGCCAAATGGAGATTTCTGCGCGCTGCGCTTTGATATCACTCCGTATGAAGGCATCTCGAGTGTGCGCAAGGTCTACGATGCACTTTACCACTATTTCAGCCACATGGAGATTTGGGTGACGGACATTTTGGGGGATGTGACAATTCGTGAAGACGATGATAGCGGCAAAGGCATCACACAGAATCGATTGGTGTCCTCACTGACGAACGGTGTAGAAATGGAAATGAACAACGTCATGTACACGGAGTTTCGTGAACACGACGAAGAACTCGGCGACGGCGGAGCGTTTGGGCTGTTTACGACGGATTTCGTGGACAAGGACGAGCTGTTTCCGTACAACCCAAGCGAGCGAGTGCGGTACGATGTTTCAGCCGTGCTGACAGTGAAAGCGCAACATCGCAAGCAGTTGAATGCTGCTGGAACGTTGGTGGAAGAGCAAGTGGTTGTGCTTACACGGTCGTGCCTAATCAAACTTCGGCACGGAGACATCAGGCTGCCGTTTGAGACGGCACATGAGCTGCGTGAAAGTGTAGGGAAGTGGGGCGACGTGATGCTGCAAACTGTGCGCCAGATTTTGTATCGGTAAAACCGTTTACAGGAGAGGTACGATGTTTGAAGAAGTAATTCAGTTTGAAGGCATATTCAATCCCGGCAGTGCTACTACTACGGCAACGCACTATATAGCCAGGTTAGACAAGGTGGGCTTCCGTCTCTCTCTATCAAGCCGCTCGACAGAACGCCATGCGTCGGTATTTAGGCAGACGGCAGTGCTTCTCGTAGAACCGGACGTATCCCTTGTATACGCGTCGTTTGATGGGCTTCACCAGAGGTCTCAGCCCAGTTAGTCCCAGCACCTCCTTGACATCGTACGGAGTCATGTGCGCGCGGAACCAGCGCCAGTATTTCGGGTAGTCCAGTGTCGAAGTGAGACCTCTCTCTTCTTCCTCGTCGTCAGAGTCGGAATCCTCGGTTTTCAGTTTTGCGTCTTCATCCTCATCGTCAGAGGTTTGGCGAGTCCTCAGGACCCGTTTTTCGTTGGCGTAGACTGTATTGTCGTCAGCGAGGTCGCGGTTCCGGAGCGCTTGACTAGTCGAGAGGACTTGCTGGTGCTTATCGTTCGAAGTCACCGCAAAGGCATCGCTGCAGGCCAAAAAGCCAGCAATTGCCAGGACAAGGAACTCAGATACACGCATTCGTGTGTTTGATGTTGATTTTGACACTTGAGTTGTAGTCGGCGAATTGTAAAATGAGCACTGAGGCTGTACACAGCCCCCTTATGGCACGTGAAGTTCACGCGCCGGTGCGCCGACTGTGTAGTTGGATTTACCATCGGCAGATATTGCTGCTCGGTTGAGCCGGGGTTCTTCCGCCAATCCGATGCACAGCCCCGACAATGTATCCGCGTGGGAAGGTAGCCAACCGTCTGGTCCCTTTCGAACAAAGTGAACGAATTTTGTGCGAGACTCTGCTGCCAACAACTCGAAGTGCACAGTTAGATATGAACGCGAAGATCATTTGGCACGCCAAATCCTAAGAAAAATAACTGTATCGAATCGATTTGGGATCACATTGAACCACGCCGCTGATGATTGAAAATGTGGATTCAACCTCTACTGATGTTGTACAGCCACCTTGCCCCTGTCAAATAGTCCCTAGTCGAGCGCGTGGCTGATTCCCACTGCTTGTGCATTCATCCGCCATACAAGTTGAGATTAAAATACGCTGTTCGAACTCAAATAAGCGAAAAGGATCAGAAGGAAGATAGCTCGGAAAACAAAGACTAACATGGAGCAGGATGGTTAGTTTTGTATTGATCCGGGCAATCTTACTGTCTCGTGTCCACCCAGAATATTATAATTTTTATAAGTATATGCTATCATCTGACGAAGTTGTTCACCGTAGGTATCCGTCTTCCTGCACCAGTCAGCGTAAGAAGCCAAATACAACAGAAGCACTTTGTCATCAGTGCTCTTTGTGTTGACATCGTGGAATACTTATACTTCGAAGTACTTCAAACTAATGTAGCCCAAACGATCTCGACGCTCGACGCCTCGATCATTTCATAAAAAATTACCCTCGAGCTCAACACCGCCCAGAGCCCTTTTTCAAAGTAAAAAAGATGTCCTGCTCGTGACTTTGCGGCAGAACCGTACGCTGAGATAGGGACACGTGACCTACCGGTAGCTGGCATGACACCGCACGCAGTCAAGGAAGTCCTGGTGTTGACTGGAATTCGACGTCTGTGGGAGCCGATCACGAGGTGTGAATACGATGAATATGTCGCGTTCTACTCGGAGCACCGGATATCGGAAGTTCTGTCGGAGCACGCAGTCGTGAACAAACGGTGGAGAACGCGGGCGCAGAGCGAGGTGGAGAGAAATACTGGGGGAGGAATACAAAATAAAAACACGGGATTAAGATCGTAACCAAATGAACGTCTAAACATTGAGAATGCCGTAGCGAAGTGAAATATCGAAAAGTACATATTGTTATGGATTGACAACAGGCTCCGCCCCCGTTTATTGTGAAGTTGATTCATTCCAAAAATGTGTTGTGCGCACTACACGTTCAGTGCTATTGTGAAGTCTTCGAACTACGAAGTACTTTACAGTGCATTCATTGAAACCGTCGAATTTGTGTTTATACTTGTAGAAGCAAAAAAAATGGTACTGCAGCAGCAAGCACCTTTTAAGGGACTTTGTTGTGTGGCATAGTACACACGTACTACGTCAAGTATTGTAAATGTCGCGCCCCACCAGGATCATTGAAGAGTACATGTATTATAATACCGCTCCAACAAATGGATCAACGTATTTCGTTTAGGAAGAAAATAACCGAGCCAAGGCGTGGCAGAACTTGTACGCCTCCTGTCATTTGATAAGAATGTTTTGTATTACCACTTCGCAAGCTAGCCAGGAATAACGGTGCTGCTCGATGGAAAAAAAAAAACATTATTGCTTCATCACTTGAAGCTGCTCATAACGACAACTTCTTTTCGCTTGCTTCGAAGTAAACCATTATCACAATTTCCATCTCCCCACACTGCTCAGGTGAGAAACAAGCCACACTTAGTCCTTATCACTCGATCCATGCTTGCGTTGCATGTGGGTATAGTACGAATAGTAACCCAGGTACAGTCGCGAAAGCTCCCTCTGCGTCTTTCTCAAGCTCTGGTCGACGCCCAACATCTTCCTGACCTGCTTCGGTTTGAGGTCGGCCTTGTACCAACGACGGTATTTCGCGTTAACCAGTGCGCGTTCCTCGACCTTTAGAATTTCCTCGAAAGCCCTTTCTTCCGAAGCGTCCAGGTCATCCGAGTCGAGTTCTTCATTGCGGGATTTCAGGGATCTTCTGTTGTTGTTAACGCCTCGAAACCCTCGAGCCGAAAGAGATTCGTCGGTCGCAGTCAGCGTTGAGGTCTTGGAAGCCTCCGCCGCGACAATATCGCAGGTAGCAGTGAGGGTGAGCGCAGCGACAACAGCGACGAAAAGCACACGCATCGTGAAGCTTGATATGCTGGTAGCTTGTTAGGGCAAAGGAGAATTGAGAACTGATCACGAACCCCACTGACTCGACGAACAGCAAAGCCTAAGAAGACAGATGCCCGATTTGCTTATCTCGGGATTCAACCCACTGCATTGAGCGCATGTAAGCGACGGCGGAGCTCCTAAGTCTCAGGCTGTGACTAATACAGATTAACCTGCACTACATGATACCTGAGATATCTGATACATTGATATGAAATCGATCCATTGACTAGGTAGTCAGCGAAAGGTATGGTGTAGATTTGATACCTGCCAAAAGCTAAATCTGATAGCCCATTTTGCAGATTTGATACTGTCTAGCGAGGTCGTAAGATGCTCGTGATCGATGTTTGAGTAGCTTTCTCATCTTGCACGCGACGTATTTCCTCGCGCACTCACGACCTCAGCTTACGACGTGGTTCTAGCTTGGGCTGTCGTTACCGTCTCCTTTTCAACCTGATATTACTGCAATATCTGATATAGCAGCTGCCCACGGATGCAATCAGGTGTGCGAGGTCAACCGATACACACCTCCAGCATCTCGCAGGCTGTGACTAATACACTGTACTCGCATTCCATTGCGCGGTGCTGTATTTCCTACAGACGAAGCTCTTCAAGCAGGCTGTGACTCATACACTGCACTCGCATTCCATTGCGCGGTGCTGTATTTCCTACAGACGAAGCTCTTCAAGCAAGTTGATCACTCCACCCTGCCTGTTTCGCAATTGACACTCCAACGCACCACATAATCCTATCGGTTTACGAATCGAAGCTTTGCTCTGCATTCCCCCCACCTCGAGTCGAATTGCCATCAGGATAGTTTAAATGCATATACCCAGATACATGTAGAATCAACTTATAGCAGGGTCCAAAAAATTCCAACTCGATACAAACTCTGCCAAACTGATTCGTGATAAGTACGTGGTCGTACTTACAGGAATATAATAGCCCGCTCAATTAACGCTAGAAATGGATGCCCATGCCGGCGGCTTCTCCGAGGAGATCCTCTTCTCTCTCGCGCAGACTTTCTACCCGCTGCCCTGCAACTCCAAGCGGCCGTCGACCAGTGAAGAGAGCGGTTCCACGTCGGACGAAGCGGCTCAAAAGCCCAATGTCAACGCTAAAAAGCGCAAGAAACTCAAAGGCCGAACGCCCAGTCATGTAGCAAAGAGGGTCTGCAATTGGCAGTAGTGGAATTGTAGTGTTTTAGAGCTTCTAGCGCTGATTTAGTGTTGTTTTGTTGCTGCGTAGGAGGAAAAGAAGCTTTTACTGAAGGAGCTGGCGTTCCTGGAAGCCAAGGCGGCTCTGCTACGTCAAGAGGCAGGGATTCCGGACCCGAAGGAGGTGGCGGCTACAGAGCAACAGGTTGAGATGAACCGACAATTGAGAGAGACAATTGCACTCCAGCAGAACGCTGTGGCGGCTGTCCAGTCGGCGTCCAAAGAGTTTTCGGTGAGTTGGTGCACAATTTTGAGGTGTTTGTGGTTGTTAATGATGAGGACGTCGATGGTTCAGACACTGCGAGGGCACAACCCGCTGCAAAGCTACATCCATTTGGGTACAGATACGGATGCGCGGCGATCGGAGGTCTGTGCACTCAAGCACGAGCATTTGCAGCGGGCGAAGGAGTTTCTGAAGCAGAGGATGCAGCTGGTGACAAACCCGAACCGACCTTTTCATGAGGAGTCTGGGCACTTGACGGATGAGGGGCATTACATCGCAACGAAATTGGATGTGCACCGATTTGTGGGTGTGGAGAGTGTCAAACAAGTGTTTGAAGCGATGCAGTTCTACTTCCTGAATTTGGAGATCACGACGACGGAGTTGGGGGCAGATCTGACGGTGCGAGAAGACTCGAATGACCTGGAAGCTTGTATCCTCAAGAACCCCATGCTGCACCATCGCCTAGTGACAATGCTCTCGAACGGGCCGTTGGTCGAGAAAAACGCGATCAAGTTTTTCCAGTACTTTGGCGACGATGGAGAAGAGGATGGTCCTTATGGTATTATGGCCGCTGCTCCTGTTGACCAGGACGACTTGTACCCGTACAACTCGGCAGAGCGTCTTCGTAAGGATGTATCCGCAGCAATGAAGCTGTCATCGTTCACGCGGAAGAAACAAGGTTATGGAGAAACAGCGGAAGATGAAATTGTGGTGGTGTTGACGAGATGGTTCCGGATCAAGTTGCACCACTCGGAACTGACATTTCCGCCGCATGTGCTGCAGGAGGTTCAACGCAGCGCCACATTGTTCACAGATCACATGGTTCACAGCATGAATCAGTCATTGTATGGTGTTCCGTGAATGCAAGAACTCGTCAAAACTGCTTGCATGTTCGCGTCGTTAACTCGAATAACGTTATCTGCAATATTTCTACATCATATTTGATCCGTTCAAAAAGACAGCGACGGCCTTAACGGGACTCATAGATGACTCGGTGCATGCTCTGAACCATCGTGTCTGAAAAGCAGGCCAGTCCTTGGCGGACCTCCTGAAGCACATGAGGCGGTATATCCATCTCTGAGTGGTGGAGCTTGACCCTGAAAAAGCGAGTAAGTATCACAACTCGCTCAAACTCGTCGTCTTCGTCCCCCTCCTCAGGGTCTCGCGGGTACGGAAACCCACCGTCTCCATACAGAGGGTGTCGAGTACGAGTTTTCTTCTTCTGGTTGGGCGGCCTCTTGCAAAAATGCTCTGTGAACTTCATCGCTGCGTTAATGTCCATTCTGATGCGTTCTCCGGGGACGTAAGGGTACATATCGTCCACATCCACCGAGTCCGTCGCCACCAGCGCATACGGACCAAGTCCTTCGCCGTCGTCGTCAACGTCGGGCTCGACCAGCTGGAAAAACTTGACGATATTCTTCTCGACATTCACGCCGTGAGACATCGTGCTCACTAGTCGATGGTTTGAAAACGAGTGGCTAGCCGTGCTATCATCGTCTTCACGCACTGTGATGTCTCCCAGCATCTCCGAAATGCTGATCTCCATATTGCGGAAGAAAAACTGCAGCGCCTCAAAAACCTGTCGCACCGACCGCACACCACGGAACGGCGTGTTGTCCAGCTTCTCTGCACAAAAGTGGCCTTCCTCCGTCTCGAACTTGCTCTCTTGGCACCACGGCGTCGTGCGTGGGAGGAACTTGGACCTCTCGGTAATGAACTCATTAGCCTGTTGCAGCTTCATCTCCTTCATATTCACCAGCGCCGCTCGTCTTTGCTTGAGATCCGTCGTCAAGTGGATAAAAGTCTCAATCGGACTCTCTGAGCACTTCATCAGGTACTCGGCCGCCATGATCGAGTGTGCGTTTCTCAGCAGCATGTCCTGCTTCCTGGATTCGGCCCTCAGCCTGGCATTGTCCTGCACTCTCGCCAGCAGCCGCTCCTTCTCGATAAAGAACGAGTCCGGGATGCCGCTCGCGCGTCTTAGCTGCAGCACCCGCTGCTTGAGCTCCACCAGCTCCACCTCCAGCATGGCCTTCTTCTCTCTGCGTACGATGTAGGTAGGCTTCTTGTCTCTTTTTTTGCGTTTAGGCTGGTCGTCCCTTTGGTCCTGCACGGCAGCTCCAGACCCTGATCCTGTATTTCTCGTATTGGTATTTTTGCCATCGTCATGCGGTCCCAGTCTCTTCCTTCCTCGTCCTGCGTCCTGTGCGCGATCCTCCACTGCGCCAGGAGGCGTCTGCTCCTCCGACGTGCTGTCGTACTCGTCTCGAGGTCGCAGGACGTGGGGAACGCGTCCTGCGACCTCTCTGGCTGGTGGACGTCCTGGTCGGTTGCGCTGGATGAGTGATAGCAGGTTGTCCGCTGCTGCAGCCGCATCGTGGGTCGTCCTGGGCGAGATTTGGGTTCGCAGGACGCGGCGTTCGTCCTGAGGGAACGGAGGACGCGGAAAAGCCGGCGCTGCGGCGAATTGCGGCCGTCCTGAGGCGCCCAGAGGCCGCAAGGGCGGCGACGTGTCGGAACTCAAGTCGCGCGCATCTCTGCTGCTGTTGTACAGGGGCGAGGAGGAGAACGGGACCGCACCAGAGCGCGAAGGGCGCCGCTCGTAGAGGCCCATGGAGAGCGATTGCGATTGCGTTCTGTGGTGCAAGATTACGACTGAACTGAGCGTGAAAATTGTGCAAATTAAAATAGTCCGTTTTGTAACTTGGGATGCCCTGGAATACGTGAGCCTTGACCTTTTCCAAGTTTGTGATTTTTCTGCTATTTTAGCGTATTTTTTGGATGGGAATCTGGGCGGCCATGAACGTGCAAGCTGTGAGGTTACGCCTCGCTGGTTTGCCACTGACCACGAATACAGGGACATGTATGAGTATGAGTCACTTTGCTGAAATTTACCGAATGTGCATCATCAAATGTGGCGCGTCGATTACCCCAAATTGGAGGGGAAAACATACCCATAATCGGTGGACTCACCGGCTCTATTACTTGCTGAGGTGACCCCCGATCGCAAACCGAGTGTAGACGAAGAGCGCTCGTCTTCAGGTCGAGTACTACATGTGCGTAGTACATGTATTACAGTGCATACACGCATAGTTATCTGGGCGCAGCCTGGCAGCAAGCCTCGCACACAAAGCACTGTGCCCAGCTCTGTAGGAACGTGGCGTCGTTGCAGTGTTGACGGTACGTGTAGGCACAGCGCATCAGGGATTGTACAGTGTATCCACAATCCATAAGAATGCTAGTGGGTTTGCCTCAACGACAGCGTTCGCTGCATGGCCCGCACCAACTCTTCCCCCCAACGTCCGATCTCATGGCGAGTCTCCTCGAGGCAGGCGTAGGACACGTCGAGATTCGAGTGGTGTAGCTTGATCAGCGACCAGAGAGTGACTTTGACCACCAATTCATTATCACCGCTGGGTCGATGGATATTATGGTGCTCGTCCCTTGGAAGACGCGTGAGGAGAAGCGCTGCAGTGACGTCTTTCCGCATACGCTCCTGCGCTCTGTAAGGATAGAGCTCGTCCTCATCCACGAAGTCTGCCATAATAATGCCGTACTCGGTCGTCGCTGTGCCATTTGGGCCACCCGCAGTGGTCGCCTCGTGAAATTCGTTGAATTGCAGCGAGTTGGTCTCGAGAGGTGGCGCCTGCGGTGCCGATCCAGTCGAGGTTACTAGTCTGAGCTGCGTGACATTGTCGTCGCCATTATCATCGTCCTCTCGAATCGTGATATTGCCCAGAACATCTGACATGCTCATTTCAACGTTAGCAATCTGGAAAAGCGCCGCGTCAAACACCGCACGCACATTGGCAGCTCCACGGAAATGAGCGACTGCGAATCGCACAGCACAGTAATCCCCTCTCGATGTCTCAAACCGTTCCTCTTCGCAATATTGTCTCCCGGGCTCCAGTCCTCGACTACGACGGAGTAGAAAGTCATGCGTCGTCTGCAGTTTATCGTTTCTCATCGCCACTAGCTCTCGATGGCGCTGCACGCGGTCCAACCCCAGCTGTATACACGAGTTGATGGGACTAATATCATGTTGCTGCTGTACATACCCGGAAATCAAGCCCTGCACGTCCGCCAGCGTCGACTGTCTCGACTGCACTGCATCCCGCAGAATGGTGTTCATGACCGGGGCCTGCGTGTGCTTCTTGACGTGCAGAGCGTTCGACACGATCGCCTGCGCCTTGAGACTCTCCAGTTTGCTCTGCAGCTGTTCGATCTCTCGCAACAACTCCATCTTCTGCTCCTTGCGGAGTGTGTGAGTGGGTTTGCGTTCCTTGCGCTTCGGCTTCAAGTGCTTGGTCTCCGATCTGGTCTTCAATTGTGTTTTCTGTCGTTTGAAAGCTGTTTTAGCGTCATCAGCGCTGCTTTCGTCTCCGCTGGTGCTTGTGGCACTGTGCAGTTGCTTGGTATCGGTCGTAGAGGGCGTCACGGGGCCCTGCAGTACCGGATACACGATCGGAGACGGCATCCTTGCGTTCATGTCGGCCCAGGGCTCGGAATCCATCGCATTCGCGTCGAAGTTGCTGGTGGGGAGAGGCCGTCGACGCGGCAACGCTGTCGGTTGCGTCGGGTTGCTGCTGGTGCGCGAAGGGAAGCTGCGGCCCATTCCGGAGTCGTAGAAAGGTGAGTGCATCTTGCTTACTGCTGAGCAGGAATGTGGCGAGCGTCTCGCACTTAGTCGAGTGACGCGCTGATCGCTGCAGCGAAGTTGGGCTTGCGTTCACAATGCATGGAAGGGGCGGCGCGCCGAAAACATCGACCGAGGCAGGAAGAGCTCGCTGTCCGGGACAGTGTCCCGGGCTTATTAGGAAGACTATCTCAACGTCACGCGTACGTCTTGAGATCCGTGGGGCGGAATCGTATGAATGGATCTGTACAGCTTGCGATCGCAAACTTTGTTGTCGGGAGTGCCCGATGCTATCAAGGAGGCGAAATTTTAAGCGTGCAGTGCAAGCGGAACGCTGGCGCCGTTTACCACGATGACCGCGATTGCAAAGAATCGCCCCGTGTCTTCAAGCACGTTTCCTAGCCCCAAATTCCAGATCCCGCCAAGGACTTGGACCAAGGCATGTCGCCGCTAACACGAGCCGGGTCGCCATCTCTTGTCGCGTGCCTGTGATCGGCCCCGTCACCTCGACTTCCACTTGGCAAGCGGCACTTGCGGCATTCTTCTGGTCTCGCACCGCGGCCACCACTTCGCCTGTCGTCAGCCGCATCGTCATGGACTAGTCGCGTAATCGCCACCGCCAATCTGCCAGTATACGGGTGAGAGCGGCCATCCCTCCTATAGTCATATCTATCGCATATGCATTACTCATAAAAGGCATCAAACTATCTCTATCATCCATTATGTACATCCATTACGGGCACCACCTCAAACTAATCCCTTTTATTGTCATTTCAACAGAGGATGGACGCCGCAAAACGCTGTCCGTCGTCATCATTCAGCATTCCCCCACAAATTCAGGAAGAGCTCACGTCGATGCCGAGTCGCCAGTCGCGTACCCAAACTGATGGATCCATTTCAAGTGTCTCCTTTCGCCACCTCCCAACCCTCCAAGCCTCCACTGTTGCCGCAGGACGCGCTCATGGTCGTGGACAACCGCCAACTGCAGGTCTGGAGCGGCATCAACTGCTGGCCGCCACATCCCCAGGACCCGCAGCGTCACGGCGCTGCCGCCACGTTGGTGGGGCTCACTGCGAGCTCAGCGGAAACTCCGTCCACTTCCGCTTCGACGTCGCCCGTAACAGAGAAGAAGAAGAAGCGCGTGTTCAAGAAGCGCAAGGCGACGCACACGGTGCGCAAGGAACAGAAGGCGGCGCTGGCCAAGGAGATCGAGCAGCTACAGGCCCAACTAGACGAGATCAAGTTCCAGGCGCTGGTGCAGCAGGGACAAGCGTCCAGGAGTTACCACGACCGAGTCGTGGAGAACGCGGTGCTGCGGGAGTCCATCCAGGACCAGCACTTGGCGATGGCGCAGGTGCGCGCGCTGCTGTCGACCCACACGCAGCACCACATGAGCGGCGTGCGCCCCATGGAGACGAAAATCTGTCTGAGTGCAGATCGAGCGGAGAGAAGAGGAGTGCTGCACGCGCTGCGAGAGACGAAATTGCGAGACGCAAAGAGGTTTTTGCGGGCGCGCAGCAATGGAATCAACACCAACACTCCGTACTTCCAGGAGGAGAGATACGAAACCGCAGAGGGAGACTATTGCATTGTCCGATTCGAGGTATCGCCGTTGCGCGGAGTGAAAGGAGGCGTCCGAGCTGTGTATGACGCAGTTCTTCAAGCCGCGTTCAATGCCGAGATCATCATCTCCGAGACATCGGGGAACATCACTGTGCGTGAAGACGACGACCAAAACGACGACAGCGTCTCGCAGATGCGCCTGGTGTCCCAGACGACCCGAGGTGTGCTTTTGGAAAACAACCTCGTGCACTTTGCCGAGTATTCGTGCGGCGAGAGCGACAAAGGCTGCTACGCAGTCACAACGACGGACTTCGTCGACGAGGACGACCTCTATCCGTACAGACCGCTGGAGCGTGTAAGGCGCGACGCCACGGCTGCCATGCTGATAACTTCGTACGTGGAGTCGACAGCCAAGGGCGAGAGCGAATTGGTGGTGGCGGTCACGCGCTGGTCCTGCGCTCGCATTTGCCACACCGACCTCAACGTTTCTCGAGAGGCGATGCTGGATATTCAACAGAGCGCTATTCTCTCACAGGGCACCTTCCTAAACTGCGTACGGGAGACGTTAGGCCTCCCAGCAACCACCACGTAAGTCAATGTTGCTGTTGCAGTAGTGGTGTGCGAGGAATCATTTTCATGATTGCGCGTGCTCAATCGAAAATACGTAACCTTCGTAATCGTATCTTCCTAAAACAAACAATTAGCTCCAAGAGCACCTCAAAATATAATGTACCTGTAGTATATAATATTGGTAAAGTTAGTGAGTTGTATCCAACAAAGATGTGCACAGCAGGCATTCCAGCTTCAGCTCGCTCGTGCTCAAGTGGCGACCATCCGAGTCTCCAATTGCAAGGCTGCAATATTCCCCAGCATGGCTACATCTCTGAGCACTCCACAAGGCAGTACCAGCATCCTGGACCTTATGATCGCAGTGCAGTCCGACACACACATTGGTGACCCAATCTCCTCTCGGACTCGTTCCGGAGACGTCACCCGCTGTCCTGCAAAGTCTCAAGAGCAGTCGGATGCTATTAATAGTGACGCTCAGGAACAAAAGCAGAAGAAACAAGTATTCAAGAAACGGAAAGCGACGCACACACTGCGCAAGGAGGAGAAGGAGGCGCTGGAGGTGGAGGTCCAGGTTCTGAAAGCCAAACTCGACGCTTTAAAGCTTCAGGCACTGGTGCAACGAGATGATACAGATTCGACTCTTAACAGGAGAATCGCGCACAATACCGTTTTGAGAGAGGTGGTTCAAAAACAGCATGTGGTGCTGGCACACACGCAGGGAATGCTGGTGGGCTGTGCACAGCGCCACTCATACGAAGTGCGTCCGACAGAGATGTACATTCATCTAACGGCAGACCGATATGAGAGACACGAGACGCTGAAGGCACTACGAGAACATAAACTTTTCTACGCGAGGAGATTCATCCAGCAGCGCAGTCTGGGCATGCACCCCACGGCAGAATACCTTCATGAAGAGAGATACGAGACACCGGAGGGGGATTATTGCAACGTACGCTTTGACAGAGTACCACTGCGCGGTGTGAGAGGAGGTATTCGTGCAGTTCTTGACGCCTTGAAGCAGGCTGCGTTCAATGCCGAGATCATTATTTCGGAAACCTCTGGTAACCTAACGATTCGAGAAGACGATGACCTGGCCGAGAAGGACTGTTCCCAGTTGCGTTTGGTGACCCAGACAAATCGAGGCGTTCTACTGGAAAACAACCTCGTCCATTTTACAGACTTCTCTAGTGCTGGTGGAAGTGACAGCTACGCCATCACTACAACTGACTTTGTGGATGAAGATGAACTTTTGCCCTACCTTCCTGATCAGCGTGTTCGGCGCGATGCCACTACGGCGATTTTGGTGACATCACATGCGGACACACAAGTGAGAAGCGGGCCTGAAGATGGCTGTAGCGGACACACGTCATCCGAGGAAGACGGAGAATCTGTCATTGTGATCACACGTTGGGCATTTACAAGAATTTGTCGTACTGAGCTGAATGTGCCGCCCCAAGTGCTCCGCGAGATGCGCGATTTATCTGGCCGAGTCTCCGAAACGATGTTAAATTGTGTCCGCGAAACGTTAGGGTTGCCTAGATAATCGTAGATTCGATCATATCTATAGCCAGCAGTAAGGCGGATAAAGTATTATTCGGATTGACATGTGAATAAGTTGTTCCCAGCAAATACGTGCATCTCGGCAGCCCCAATCCACGCCCTACAACTTGTAAGTTACAAGAACAGCAAGCTGCGTAAGTGTGTTCTCGTGATTACGCCGCGTGCTTTCGTGCTTTGACGCTCCGGAGGTTTAACGAATGACGCCATTCTCCCTTCTGCAGTTTCCGACGTCAGTCTAAGGGGAAAGTCTCACCCGCTCGGTGCTATCGTCCCTCAATGGCCACACCGCTATATTCCTCAACACCAAGTGCTGCCGTTGCTAGTCTACTTGGCCAAGGTTGGGCTCTCTCAAAGTATCAGGTAGCTCGGAGCCAGACGACTCACTACCACCATTGACGTATTCCTGCGACTTTCAAGCACTTCTTACCGCCGTAACACAAAAGGAGCTGAATGTCGACTACCAGTCGGACGACGTTGATGGACCTGCACACACGAAGAAGCGCGTGTACAAGAAGCGCAAGTCCACCCACACGGTCCGAAAAGAAGAGCGCCTGGCTCTTGAAGAAGAATTGGAGACTCTGAAGACCAAGCTCGATGCTCTCAAGCTTCGAGCTCTGATACATAGTGGCGACGAGGCTGCCTCTCTGCACAAGCAAATGGCGCAAAATTCCGGCCTCCAAGAATCCATCCAGGAGCATCATCTCGTAGTGGCAAATGCACAGGCGATGCTGGTGAGCAGCACGCAACCTCACTCAAACAATGTGCGCCCGACGGAAACGTATATTCACCTCACATTGAATCCAGTGGAGCGGAGAGCGGCACTTGGTGCGCTTCGAGAGTTGAAACTTGAGTGCGCGAAGCAGTTCATCCAGCAGCGGAGTGCCGGTCTCCACCCCACCGCGGACTACTTCATTGAGGAACGATACGAGACACCAGAGGGAGATTTCTGCAACGTGCGCTTTGACCGAACAGCTCTACGTAGAGTCACAGGGGGAGTGCATGCCGTGTTCGAAGCTCTGAAGCGCGCTGTCTTCAACGCAGAAATTGTTCTTTCCGAGGCGTCCGGCAATATAACAATTCGCGAAGACGACGACATGGACGAGATGGACAACTTCTCCCAAATGAAGCTCGTGACCGAGACGACGCAGGGAATACTTGTCGAAAACAACCTTGTGCACTTCTCCGACTACATTCAAGAGGACGGCGAGCAGAGCTACGCTCTCGCCACAGCCGACTTCGTAAACGAAGACGACCTCTTTCCCTATCGTTCGCACGAGCGCATCCGACGCGACGCAACGTCCGTCATATTGGTCACCTCCCACCTCGACACTTCATCTAACGAACTTGTCGTCGTCATGACTCGCTGGACGTTCACTCGCATCTGCGGCTCGAATCTTGACATCCCGACACAAATTCTTCGAGAAATGCGCGATCGATCGGGTCACGTCTCGGAAACGATCCTCAACTGCGTCCGAGAAACTCTAAACCTCCCCAAATAAACAAAATTCCCCTCAACATGCGCACTTCAGCTTTCGTCTCTCGTCTCTCATTGGTCGAAATTGCTTCCAATCCCGTGCATCCAGTATTTTTGGGTCGTCATCAGTCTCAATATGGCGTCCATTGGTGCGCACTACATGGAATCTGCGCGCTCCGCAACAGCGCGCAGATTCCCGAGCCGCTTCCAACACCAAGACAGTGCCGAGGACGACTCTGAAGCTTACGGTGCGGACCGCCACGCTGCCGCGGCCCTCAGAGGCTTCGCGGTTCGCGCAAAAGACGACAAAGACGAAGACGTCACATCGGAGCCCTGCGCGGGCGCAACCCCTGCGAAAAAGAAGCGGATTTATAAGAAACGGAAGGCTACGCACACGATCCGCAAGGAGGAGAAGCAGGCGCTGGAGTCGGAGATCCAAAAGCTGCAAAAACAACTCGAAATGCTCAAATTTAAGACGTTGGTGGAAAATGGGAACGAACCCCACTCCGACAAGAAACAACTGGCCAAAGGTGCCATTTTGAGAGAAACTGTACAAGAGCAGCATTTGGTGCTGGCGAGAGCTCAGGCTATGCTGGCGGGCCACTCCCAGCAGAGTTTGTATAGGCTGCACCCGACTGAGACGACGATCCGACTTGGACCGGATAGGGACGAGAGGATGCGGACGCTCAACGCCCTGAGAGGCCCCAAATTACAGGAAGCCAGAAGGTTCTTGCTAGAGAGAACGAAGGGTCTGAGTCCCACGGCACCGTACTTTCAGGAGGAACGGTACGATACGATGGACGGAGATTACTGCATCGCGAGGTTCGATGTGACCCCGTTTCGAGGGGCGAAGGGGGGCGTGCAGGAGGTCTTTACGGCGCTGCAACAAGCAATCTTCAATGCTGAGATCATTATTTCAGAGTCTTCAGGGAATATTACGATTCGTGAGGATGACGAAATCGGCGACGAGTATTTATCTCAGATGCGCTTTGTGTCTCAAACGCCCCACGGCGTCCAGCTAGAGACGAACCTCGTCATGTTCTCGGACAGCGCACACTTTCAGGAAAAAGATACGTGTCTAGCCGAAAATGGGCGCTACGCGATCATGGCGTCCGACTTTGTGGACGAAGACACGCGGTTTCCGTACAGACCACTCGAGCGTATTAGACGCGATTCTACGACGCTCACGATGGTGACATCGTATCGAGAAAATAAAGCTGCAAGTGACGTCAAGAGCGAGGGTGAAGGAGAACTTGTAGTGGTTGTCACCCGGTGGGCGCTGAACATTGTAAGACGTCCTGCTGTGACCATTTCGAGTCGTGCATGGGACGAACTGCGAAATTCTCATATTCGGTGGGGCGACTTGATGTTTAACTGCGTGCGGCAGGCGCTTGGGCTACCTGTGGTGCAATAAATGTTGTGCAAATGTAATGATCAATTTCTGATCGCATTGTGGGATTCGAAGAGCAAGAGTATGCGCTTCGTTGAGACTTTCATGGTGGCGGTGCTGACTATTCTAACATCTTCGAAATAATTTTATGAAACTCGCACTGTTACTTGATAGTGCAGGACAAGCGTGTTTTCGGAATTCCAAATTAGTGATTGAGGCATTTTATACCGTGTATGGCGGCATTCTCTGGCTTGGCTTCGACATCTTGAACACCAGATGTCTTGATCGTGAAAACATGCGTGGGGACTCTCGCCGAAGGATGCACATTGAGCTTCTTCGGCTTTGGGTCGACTGCCATTTATCCAGCCTCGACGTACTTGTCATTCTTGAATTTTCAGCGGATCAGTGAATACTACCAGGTGCTCCTTGTCGTGATGGCTCACTGGCGCTCAACGATTCCGTGACTGGCTTCTGAGCTGCATCATTGCTACCTTAAACAGCCAAGCTGGAACGAGTTATTTGGAAGCGCGTATCCGCATGCCCGGGGAAGCGCTCAATTAGACAGGAATATCTCGCATCGCTAGTATTTTGTTCACAATATTTTATTTCGCACCATGGGACCCAACAAATATCTTGGCCTACTACCAGTTGTAGTATGAATTCTTCAAAGACGTGGCTCCCGACTGGATAACAAGAACCTGGGATATACAGTTGAACGTACCGATTTGATCGAAGCCTGGCCAATATGTGCACAAGATGCAAGAGGTTGAACGCTACCAACTCATCTCGACATTCTTCGTGGCAAGCATGATTCAGGGGGGCAGGAGAAACGACCATTCCTGTTTTAGTATCATACCGCGAAGACGATAAAACGAGGTGGGCAATGACGTGCAGAAGCCTTCCTTGTCAACCAAGCTATAGCGAAAACACGCACTATGGGTCGCAGTAAAATGAGCTCGTTGATCGGGTCTCTGCAACAGAAAACCTTACGAGACCGATCGTTTTAACAATCGTGAATGGGTCAAAATTCCAACACTCCCTAAAGACGCTCGCTACGTTGACGCAGAGTGGTGAGAGAGCTAGGTGTACCATTTTACTACGTCCTTGTGGCTGGCACCAACTGTTGTACGCTGGAAACCATGAGTAGACCCGGTATCTTAATAGAGGGGCGGAGAGGAGGGATTACTACCTTAGGTTGTGGAAATCTCAACAAGACGTGCCAGTTTTCGTGGGGGTGATGGCGCGACGTTACGTGGGGGTATTCATAAACTCGTGAGCTCCACTTACGTTTGAGCTTTCAGCACGAGACGAGACGGCACTATGCGTGAATTTGGTGGCTTCGGGAGCTCTGGAAGGCGACTTACAGCTTCACGCACAATAAATTGGGGTCCCAAGTATTTTGTGAAGTTGCGAGCGAGCTAGACACTTCCACCCGTCTCAATTGGTGTGACAAGATGCAGCGGAGCGAGGGGATCTTGGCAGGCTATGTGACGGTCGCAATGGGGCAAGGATTGACTTCGCTGGCGGCAGAAATGATGTTCGTGCGATCACCGGGGCAGACAGAGTTTTGAGCACTTCGACGCCGCCAAAGAAGATGGCACCCAACGCATTGCTGCGTCAGGATAACGAGGTACAGACGAAGTAATCTGCCCAAGTATCATGCTTTGGGGTGCGCTAGAAGCGGAGTTATCGCGAAAGTTTTTTGTGGCAACTAAGACTACATAGTAGTGACCATATTCGACCAAGACGTGACCAAGACGAATTTGAGGCTTCCTGGGCTCTTGGAGTGGTCACGTAGCCCTCGGGATGTTCAGTGCATGCGAACGTGACAAAGGGAAGAGCAGGATCGAGGCGGACGCACTTGCACCAGCAAGCACAAGTTGGCGCTACTTCAGGCTGACAAGAGCGAGGACGTGGCCGTGAACACTCGCTTCTGATGGTCGACGCAAGTGGAAAGAGGCCGGGCGCCAAGAAGTCGAACAGCAGGGGCAAGCCAGGCAGTCCAAGGAAAAGAGGGATGCGTCGTGCCAGTTTTCCAGCAGTATGCTCCAAGACGAGAGACGTGAGGCGCTCGTTTTGGCAGCGCTGGTGTTTCTCTGACTACGTGAGAAGCACCATGGTTTCTAGAATTCTACTGATGGCAATGCCACTGAATCCGCCTGAAGTGTGGTAAGCTAGTCCATAGCCAACTGCGATCTTCGCCACATATCCAACAACTGTAACTATGACGACTGGGGTCAGGATATTTTGTGCCTGTAGCACCTTCCGCATGAGCTCGTAGATGTAAAGAATTGTCCATTGAGAGATACTTGCTGATAAACGTGTAACCTCTGCATCTTGGCCCAGCCATTTCAACAAGTCTTCTGCGTGCCAACTTGTGGCAAAGACTAGCAAGAGGTTTACACTCAGGACCATGACTCCGATCTGAAAGTAAACGCTGATCTTGTCCAGGCCCTTGGCCCCATAGGCCTGTAAACAGAGCGTATCGAGTGCAGATGAGAGTCGCCGCGCAACAGCAGCCGATGTGAGGGTCAGCAACTGCATTTCACAACAACAAAACATACCCACACAATATTGGTAGGCTTCAGCTTGATGATTCCTAGACGACTGAGGACGAAACATTATCGAGAAGGTCGGAGCGTTGACGTATTGGACTGCGTCGTGTGCCGGCGAGGATGAGCGAGATGAACCCCGGACGAAACTCGAAGAATGTCGTTATCATCTGCAATCAGGGAGAGAACCCAACAGGTCAGAACCCTACTGCACCAGCGCAATGCGTCGTAAAACAGTATAGCAGGAGTATTATAAACGCACCACGGGTCCGACGAGGTTAAGCATGATCTTGGTTTCACCAATCGTTTGAAACTTGAGTTGCCCCGGTTGTTTATTTTCCGAGGTGAGTGAAGTGATATTCGTAAAAGATTCGTCGGAATCACTCGGATTGCCTTCCTCGAGCTGATGGGTCATCGCTTGATACTTGATAGATAAGTGAATTGAGTACGGCGACAACACGGCATTATCCGTTTTGGTTGATTGGAACAGGAGCTAATATGTAACCACTAGAGTGACAATAAGCTCGCAAACCTGTAACCCCACGTATGCGATGGAAGTATCATGCACCATTGAAGTACGACAGCACGCACACGACTTTTAATTGAAATTGTAGTCTGAACTAACGCGCTCAATTGCTTTCGAACCTTTTCTTTCTTGGTCTTGACCAAAGGAGTACGCTGAGTTATTACTGAAAGGACGTTTTTTAATTTCTAGACTCTCAATTAGATTAGGATCGAGGATACCATTCAACAGCAGGTCAGACCTTCTGACATGTTTTCTTTTATCACTACAAACGGGTAGATCAGGACTTTTGATCGAGGGCCAGGTTGTCGTTCCACAGATCACGATCCAACTTATTCCCTAATATGATCGAAAGGTCATGTCACTCTCCAAACTCGCTGCATATGCATATCGCCCAAGGGTGTTAAACCCTAAAGAAAATGGCAGCGACCACGAAGTTTGTGCAGTGCTGACGCCAGATGAGAGTTTTGGAATGTCGAATACAGAAAGCGCTTCAAGTAAAACGACCATCGAAAAAGGGAAACTGGCTGCAGCTTTGGGTTTGAAACTACCCACTCCAAGTGTGGTATCGGTTTCACAAATGTTGAGCCGTATTCATTTTCGCTGCACCAGTCGGTTGGCTTTCGCCACATGTTTCTAGCAACTGTGGTTGACTTTGGGATGAGTTTGGGTTTACGACAGCAAGACGAGGACGGGCATCTCATTATTCATTTGTCCAATTGTATTTCAAGAATCTCTCCGCATGGTATCCTGCTCGTGCGCTCCGAGAGACTAGAAGGCAAGAGCCCTACAGCTTTGCGTACTTGTTAGCACCATGAAACTGAAAGGCGTATGCAAGTACGATTCCAACCAGAGAGTGGACTATGAGGCACTGACGTGGCATCGGCTACCAAGGTACCAAGCTGGATGGGAGATCAAACGAATGGCGAGTTGCCAATGTTCTGTGCTTGAAAAATTGACGAGACTATACAAATCCTTTCGTTTTGCAACGGAAATGGGTCTGAGCGACGATCTGGTCCCCCTCCCGAGACCGTCGAGAAAAAGAAAGATCCAGCCCATTCAGCACCAATATTTTCCTGAGGTACACGTCCAAATTTCGAGTGGTCGCTGCGTTTCCTTGCCCAGCATACTACGATGGTTGTCATCTGGGGGCATCGAAGAATATTCCATCAAGTGCTTGGTTCTGACGACTTAAAGCTGAACAAAGGTTTTAGTGAATGACCACTGGTGTTGTTGCTATAAGCTAAGAAGGTAGGTACTACGGCCTAGGAGCTGTATTGCTACTGGCATTGGAAATGCCAATAGCATCGACTTGTTCGTACATTTGTTTTCAGGTGTGCAGAGACAAAAAGTGGTCCACTCGCATTGGTGGGCCACAGACAACCAGTTTATACTGGGTTCCTGAATAAATTGGTGATTTCAAAAGGCCAGCTCGGTTGCTGAGCGGTTACGAACGTTAGCCTTTCGCCCAAAAAGCACTGCTCGAGGCGCGAGCGCCGTTTGTTTTGTCCGGGTTTCATCATTGCCTAATTTGACGATAAGAAACGAGGACGAGCAGCCCCTGAAGCTAGGAGAAAAAGACACGGTATACACATTGCTGTTCTCACTCACAAATATCCGTCCAACAGTCGACTGACGCAGTGGAATTGTTTGTATCGCACTATTGTTTAGCCTGCGTCCTTGAGAAATATGTGCAACCAGCTCTCTATTTATGTTAAAGGCAGCCGTACTGGATCCTTCGGAAGCATTACGTCACCCGCAGCAGCAGCAAGAAAGATCGCACACCCCAATGAGCCTGAGGCCACAGCTACCGAGGAAGTCAAGATTCTGCTCAAACTCGTCGGACCAGTGGTGTGTAGTAGAAATCTGGTGGTATATTCGCTGCAAGCTCTGTAACGTGCACTTGTAGATGATGACGACGCTGCTGGAATTTTTTCCTGGGTTCATGTGCATCGTCTTAGCGGGAAACATCGACTCGCCATACGCACAACACTACGTGGACGCTGCAACGTTCTCGATAATGGTACAATCGCATCAACCATAGACGAACGTAACTCCAAAAACTGACATCTGCGTGCAGTTGATAAACCTCTCTTCGTTCTCGGTGGGACTAGGCCTTGCGTCTGCGCTGGACACGCTGTGTTCACAAGCTTATGGAGCTCAGCGCTTCGAGAAGATTGGTGTGTACTTCCAGACTGGAGTCATCGTTCTTAGTTCCATTCTCCTCCCAATATTCGCGCTTAACTGGTTCACTGAGGATATATTGAAGCTGTTTGGTCAGGACGCAGAGGTTGCGAGTTTGGCGGGGACCTACTCTCGTTGGCTGCTCCCCGGAATTCCATTCCTCTACCTCTATGAACTCGCACGTAAGGTGTTGCAAGCACAGAATGTGATGACCCCACTGGTGATAATCGCAGCGATCGGAAACACTGTCAGCATTGCAGCAGGCTATTGCCTAGCTTATCACACTTCAATCGGCTTCAATGGAATCGCTATTGGCTGTAGCCTCGGCAACATGATGCTCCCAATACTGCTAGTGCCGTACTTCATGTGGCGACCGGATCACTTGCGACAATGGTGGATCCAACCCTGGAATCTCAAGGCTGCTACCGGCTACATCGGCATCTTCTTGGAATATGGTGTTCCTGGAATGCTGATGTTGGTCTTAGAAATGTGGGCCTTTGAGCTGCTCACGATCCTCTCCGGACTACTACCGCACCACGTGATGGCGGTTGCGGCTCACTCCGTACTGGTGAATGTAAATTTGTTGGTTTATACAGCGTTCGATGGACTCTCAGTCGCTGCAAACATTCGAATAGGCAATTGTCTAGGTGCTGGCATGCCAAAGGCAGCAAAACTTGCGTGCACAGTAGTGCTCGTATTGACGCTGATCCTTACGGTGTCATTCACGGGGTTCCTCTATGGATTTAGCGGCAGTATTCCTCTTCTGTTCCTCGATGAAGGCGATGGATCAGACCTTGCATCTAAGGTAGTGGCTATCGTGTCACCTCTCACGATAGTGGATGGGCTAAATGCTGCCCTCCAAGGCGTGCTTCGAGGTGCGGGGAAGCAAAAAGCTGCTGCCAGTAGCAATGCAATGGCGTACTACCTTTTTGGTGTCCCTCTAGGCGCATTGCTGGCATTCCAGTTTGATCTCGGTGTTGAAGGACTTTGGCTAGGCTTTGGATTTGGTAGCGCTGTAAACTTAGCCATGATGGCTGTGCTCATGATTTTTTTCTGGACTTGGAAGCAACTTGCAGACGACGCAGCCAAACTCACTGACTTGTAGTATGCTGAAATTGAGTGCCAGCATCGTGTCATTCGCCTAATACCGCGCGAATTGAGGGAAATAGGCACTCCACCTGGTTTCTGATGCTTCTTGCATAGTTCGAAGTTATCGCAATCGCGCTCGTTACATGCGTTACGAGGCTAAAACGATGCTTTGCCGTGCTACTTGTACATCGCGCTCCTGATTTGGTTTACGGCACTACATGGATTGACCTTAGTTCTGAGTCCTTTTCGCTGGCCCCGGAGTAAACAATTATTTTCCCGACCGTGTTCGAGCCCGCGTGATCCTAGATCTCGGAGGAATTAATCCCGAGTAAGCTTTTTGAATTAGCTGCTGCGAAGAGGTTAGTTGATTTTTATAACAGCACATGACAAACACGGTGGAGGTCAATAGTTTATTTTTCTGTAAGGAGCACACGCAAACCTCCCATGCATTCACTCACTCGTACATCGATCGAGACTTCGTCCAAATTAAAGCTCTATCGTCCGCGTGACCCCAAGTCCATGTAGATCTTGAAGCCGCTCCTGCATACTTAGTACTTCGAAGTAATAAGCGCGAAAGATAAAAAAACACAATCAAAACCACTACGTGAGATCGAGTCCGCGTGAGGAAACGGTATTCCGCATACGTTTTTGCAAATTTTTCTGCGCACTCAAAACGTGACCGTCTGTTTGTAATTCGTACCATGCACAACAACCGCTACCATAACGAGGTATTGATAAGCAAGAGTGGTCTTCAAGATTTTCAAGGTTAATCAATGGATAACTGTCCGACTCCACGAACGAGACAGCTAGAGTTTCGATAGCACTGACAAACGGTTTTACAAACAGCAGCGAGTGCGGTCGCGAAATTTAAGGCCATTGATGCGGACTTCAGAAGACATGTGCACTTTCCGGTCAATAGGTAATCACGAAGAGTTATTAAGCTGTCACCTAGTCCAGTTCGCTTTCAGGATTCAAACATTGGGCATCGTCGATGCCATATCACGAAAGTAACACAGCGAGTGCTACATCGTTCATTGCTCGTGCCTTTTTTTTTAGTAACGTCTTCTACTCGCGTGGTATCGTACACATGACAACAATGGATCAGCATGATTATCCTCGATGTCGTTACGTCAGTAGCTCCGCTCGATTCACAACATCAACAGGCAGAGAGTTCTCGTTTTATACATGCACAACACCTCCTTACATGTGCAGCTGTTGCAACCAGCACCAGGTGGCTGGTTACCACGTTCTGCACGAAGGAAAGTTGGTCCATGAGAGGGTTTACGGTACAGAGGATCGGTGGAGTAAAGTGTAACCATTGAGCATCACGTCCTGACCGACCGACAAAAACGTCGCAGCTCGAAAGTAGCTGCAGTTCAGCGCTGCAGCATACAGCCACACATTGACTCGACAACACATCAGGGATCTCCTTCTGCATTCTTTTTGCCGTCCAGCAATAGGCTCACTAACTCTTCAGTTCAACTCTTCAGTTCGTGTTTTTGCCTTCAAGCCCGCAAGTCTCTAATCGCAGCCACCTAAACCATGCCTTCAAATGCGCCGCTCCTGTGTCCTGCTGGTTGCTGTGGTCGCCCTGATTACTACTGAAGTAGGCGCTGAGAAACATTTCTTGCGAACTCACAAGACGTTGAACTTTGACGACAGTCAAGAAGAAGAACGTGGGCTTAACTGGATGGATGAACTCAAGCTACCCCAAATGTTTAAGAGATTGAAAAGTGAACGTTCGTACCAAGACTCCATTTTCGCGTCGTGGAAATATGGAATGAGATCGGTAGACGAAGCGGTTGCCTTCATGAAGAGGGAAAGCCTGAATGAAAAGGCTATCGCGCATTTCAAGAAGTTGTACACAGACTATCTCATTTTAATGAGATTGAAAGTCAATGCACACCGCGGGTAACTTTTAATCTAACGCTTACTTGGTTAATGAGAAACCATCACTGTATCACTGCTTACTACGATCTTAAAGTCGCATTCGTTTTTTTTACCTTCCTCGTTTGCAAAAGCATATATATATATATATTAATTTCTGTTGTAATAACAAAAAAAATATAAATTCATTAGCACAGTAATATAAACTGTCAAGCAGGGCGACAACGAAAGCCAGAGTTCATTACCTTAATGGTTAATATATTTGCGAAGGAACTTGACGCGAAGGAAAAGTGATTGAAGAGAATTACAAGGCGATGATCCCAGTCTTGACTACTACGAGTATGCGTTTGGCGACGTCACAGCTTGAATCGCAAGAAATGATTGGTAAAAACCGCATCTCTTCCCAGCCGACTGTAAACAATTGCAAACGAAAACCAAGCGTTCTTCAAAAACATCCAAGACAAGGGATGGACGCCACCATCAATGGCCAAGCGGCTGAGTACGGTGTCTAAAACGGCGTTGGCGATTCGTCACAAAGGTTTGGAAGTTCTGGAGGAAGCGTTAAAGTGACTTCGTTGGTTTTTCACAGTGAAAACGAATACGTTTGAGCCTTTGTCAGAGTTGAAACTCGAAGCTAATGCTATGGAGCTTGGTATTAGTGTATGACAACACGCAACACGAAGCATGTCCATTTTATCAATATGATACCGTCGTGCTACACGTAGCAATATGCCCCATTTAGTTACCAGGACCACGGGCCTCGATCTCCCAGACGTGCTCGACGCAATTGCCACGGAAGGCCACAAGGTGGTCGTACATGTTCGTTGTAGGGTCGCAGTGACCCGGGACAAGCAGCAACTTGCTCCCGAGAGCAGGAAGCTGCACATTCTTGGTATCAACGCTGCTTTGCTGCGGCTTGAGGATGCCATGCTCATCGCCGCCCCCATGATATTCCAGTTTTGTCGCCAGTTTCTCACCATTCACCAGCGAGTGCACAAGCGGCGATCCAGAATCCAGCGACACCGCCTTCGTGCCAGCATCTACCACTGCACGAGGCATTGTCGCCGTGACATTCTTGCTCATCACCGTTGTCAGCACAAACAAACTCTGCTCCCAGTCTTTCACAAATTCGCCATCCTCTCCAAAATTCCGTGCATAGTCCGCATCGTTGAATAAATAGGACCCTGGCTGCACTTCCGTGAAAACGTCACTTGCAGCTTCCAGCAAGTACGTTCCCGTGCCTCCTCCCGTGACTACGTCACAATTCAATCCTTTCTCCCGCAGTGCATCACGCACACTTTTTGCTTTGTGCACAACGCCGGAAATCACTTTTTTCTTCTCGTCGAAACTGCGAATATGCTGCGCCGCGCCATGATACGCTTGAATGCCGACCATCTCCAGCTGTGGAGCAAATGATTCAATTTCCGTAGCTAATTTTACGGCGTCTTCAATTGTATCGACGCCACATCGGTCCTGACCCACGTTCACCTCCACCAAAGCTCGAAACTTGACATCTTGCTCTACTGCGACTTTTGCGGCTTGCTGCACCGTCTCGACGCTGTCGAAAATCAACGTCACTTTTGCGCCGCCTTTGGCCAAAACGGCCATGCGCTTGTACCGTGCTGCCCCATAAACTTGATTGCTCAATAGGAGATCTCGGATCCCGCCGGCGAACATGGCTTCGGCCTCTCCCACTTTTTGGCAGCAGAGTCCCTTGGCTTGAGACAATTGCAGCTGCAGCTGTCCTACAGCAGATGACTTGTGAGCCTTTGCATGGGGACGAATGGCGACACTGGAAGACGCTTCGAGGGACGCCGGCAGACGCTTGAGGTTGAGTTCCAAGGCGTCCAGATCCACGAGCAGGCAGGGCGTCTCCAGCGACGACACGAGGTCCCCGACGCGTCCAGGTGCACGACGAGCGACACGAGACAGCGAACAACTTGAGAGACGGCAGATCGAGAGAGCGCCAATGGCCGTAGCGGCGGTTGCAACCGCTAGAGGAAGCGACGAGGAGCGCCACATATTCACTTATCTGGCAAAACGTAGGATAGATTGAAGGAGGACAGGTGATTGGCAGATATTAGGCTAAAAACCATTGAGGCTTGTATCTGGGCATCGGTGAAATCTTGTAGAGTGTTGTTGAACCCGTTGAGCGTTCTGGCACCAACTGTATTCCTATTTTCGAGCAGGAACTAGCTGGATTCGACCACTTTGAGCGAAATAGAGATGCGACTCAAGTGTCGTCTAGGTCGAGCGCCGACTTGTCGACAGCAGTCTTTGCGACCTGGTAGGTATGCATACTTCATCGCTCCTTCGTCGTCCTCTCATAGGTTTTCCCAATAGCCAAACGAACACGGAAGCCTAGTCTCCACGATGGCTGACTCCGTGGCTGTGACGGTTAAATACAGATATATTGCCGTGTTGGCCAGCGGATGCATGCGTATCTCAACTATGTACGCCGGCTCGGCCACTCTAATCTCCTTGTCGAACACGGTGTCCGTCTTCGTGCTGGGCACGCCGCCTGCATGACGGACAGTGTCCATCTACATGACACTTAACGAGTCAGGCACCACAATTAGATCTGCCCTACTAGCAGCATCCACTGGCTTTACTAACAAGTCTAGGCACTGTGTACGTACAATCCCGTCAGCGTCGTAGGTCTTACTTGAGCAGCGCAACGAAATTCAAACCAACCACCCTCAGCATTCGCACCTCCGTCATCAACAGTAAAGCGGGTGTATTCAAAAGCTTAAAATCCAACGTGAGCGACACGAGCGAGGTTCATACTCCACCTAAATGAGGTCTGCCACGTTCATGGGCATCTCGTCGATCTGGGTGCTATAGTACTGCTCGATGTCACGGAGAATGCGGATGTCATCGTCCTTGACAAAGTTGATCGCAACACCCTTGCGTCCGAAACGACCGGAACGACCGATACGGTGGATGTACAGCTCGCGGTTGTTTGGAAGATCGTAGCAGATAACCAGCGACACCTGCTGCACGTCCAGGCCGCGACCCCAGACGTCTGTGGTGATGAGCACACGTGATCCGCCTGAGCGGAACTCCTGCATGATCGCGTCGCGCTCCTTCTGCGGCATATCGCCGTGCATAGCCGACACCGTGAAGTTGGCCTCGCGCATCTTGGATGTGAGCCAGTCCACTTTCCGCTTCGTGTTGCAGAAAATCACGGCCTGCGTGATCGTCAGCGTGTCGTACAGGTCACACAGCGTGTCGAACTTCCACTCTTCCTTCTCCACCGCCACGAAAAACTGTTTGATGCCCTCCAGTGTCAGTTCATCACGCTTCACGAGCACCTTCACAGGTTCGTTCATGAACTTGCGCGTCAAGTCCAGAACCTCCTGAGGCATAGTAGCCGACACCAGCAGCACCTGCGTTGACGGCGGCAGGTAGCGATAGATGTCATAGATCTGTTCCTTGAATCCCTTGTTGAGCATCTCATCGGCCTCGTCGATCACCAGCATCTTGATGTTACGGGTACGCAAATTGCGGCGACGGATCATGTCGAATATCCGGCCGGGGGTTCCGGACACCACCTGCACGCCAAAATCTAGACGACGGATGTCTTCGCCCACGCTCTTGCCACCGATGCAGGCATGACACTGCACGTTCATGAAGTCTCCCAGAGCCAACACGACCTTCTGCGTCTGCTCAGCCAACTCACGAGTGGGAGATATCACCAGAGCCTGTGTCTCATTGCTAGAAGTGTCCAGAGACTGGAGGACAGAGATGGAAAACACCGCCGTCTTGCCCGTTCCCGACTGGGACTGGGCGATCAGGTCGCGCCCCTGGATCGCAGGCTTGATGGCGCGTTGCTGGATGGCCGAGGGCTTCTCAAAGCCTGTTTAAACATGAAGGGTAAAACGTCAATAACCACCGATAAAATGATATATCTCCTTCAGTAGCCTCTCCCAGCCGCTACAGAGCGATTCAGAGCCTGAAACTACTCCTAGAGATAGGTAATCAACCTACCATACGAGTAGATGCCACGCAGAAGGTCTTCCTTGAGTCCCATGGCCTCGAAAGTGGGGAACACCGTGATGTCCTTGGACGTGGTGAACTCTACCGAGTCTCCGTCATCTTCGTCCACGAGACGCGTACCTGCGGAGATGAATAGGGTGTGGATCAACAGCACAGAGGGTTAGCTACATGCTCGTGGTGGTTCCAGGGAGGGTCGATGAGCAGGCCCAGAGATACAGGGCTACGTACGTCGCTTCGTATCCTCGCGGGGCATTATTGCTGGTAGTAGCTAAAATTGTGTGACGCCCAATCACTCCGAAAGGTCATTATCACGAGGGTATTTAGTGGCACCAATAGCATAGTACGATGCGACTTCTTTATCACTGTAGTATTCAGTAGTGTATTTTACTATTATTCCTTAACAAATACTACAGTAGTAGATGTATAGTACTGTTGTACCATAACTTTTCAAGCAACGACAACGGATTGCAGCCTCAAAAGCTGCGCTGTGATGCACTTGTCTGACTGTGTCGATTTGTAGCTTTAACTAATTGACTCACTTGGTGATAAAGGTTAAGAATGACTAAAAAGCGATGGAAGCAAGTGATGCTGTGCTAACAACTCACTGCAGTAATTCAGACGGAAATCGTACATGTATTACAATCCCTGCTGATGTTTGGTTATCCAAAGGGAAAGAGAGCAGCACTAGCTAATCGATGGAGTTAGGTATCTCCTTTATCTCCGTGACGACGATTTGGTATCGGATAGCAACGCTCTTTTATTGGAAAAGGTGCCACTGAAGGCGAGCTGTGCGCCTCAGTGTTTAAGGGAAAACACTCTCAGCTATTAGCTGTCCTTTATGAACTCTCTATTGGGAACTCAGGCTCGCGTTGTACACGCCGTCGTACGCATCTTCGGTGCTGAGGTATTGGTGGCGGTACCAACGACGGGGTTTCATGGTGAACGGTGGCATCTGGCTCACGCACGACTTGTCCGTGCGATGAAGGTCGTCATCGTTGAGAACGTACGACACTTGCAGGTTCGTCTCACAATCGGGTCGCTAGCATTGAACGACGTCGAGATAAGAACGCCGTGCGGAGCGTTGTCGAACGAGATCAACTCCTTCCTGTAACCGTACAGTGCATGCATCAATGACTCGGCATATTTGTGTGGTGTGAACGGATCCATCTTGCCACTTTGGAAAAGAACACTCGCGTTACTTGGGATCGTGGCGCTCTTATTCCAATACTGGTTGCTCTCGTACATGATGCGGTCAGTATCGTAATTGCCAAGGCCGATTTCGTCACATGCCGCCTATTTCTCTTTCGAAAAGACACAATACAACGAATCCACGGGAAATATCGGGAACTTGCAAGTTCAGCATGTCGGTTTCCACTTGACACAACGATCCCACAAAATGAATATCAACACTGCTGAATCGCCGAGGGGAGTCGTGGGGCTGTAGAGGCGCAGCTGGAACCACTTTGAAGCAACCACACATTAGCCGTCACACCGGGGCTGCCCGTTGTATGTGGCAAACGTTTTACGAAGATGTCGAGTTTCGAGCCCACATTATCAGGAGTCTCACAAATACCCGGATAGCACAGCGGTGCATGGTAGGTAGCACACTCCGCGTCTTGAGTGGGATACACTCCTTCTCCAGAGAAAGTGTGATCGTACCAGGGGTACCAGCCGTATAACTCGGACTTCGCGATAGTATTGATCGCTGCTGAGGTCTGTGCGATTAACAGCCTTGCCAGGGCAATGAGATGATACGAGACCATATCAGCGCTGAAAGTTGTCGTTTGTCAGTAAATTCAGGAATGGGAGGAAATATTTAGTACTCGTTTATTGATCCCTAGGTTCGTATCGGATGATGGATGCGGTTACGCGTATACGTCTTAGCCCTAGGGCAAACGGCACCTCGATCTATACAAGACAAATGTAACGATAACATGATCTATTCTACCCACTGACTTATCAATCGTACTCCGAAGTACATGTATATCCAATCCGTTCCACGTGGAAGACGTGGGAATTGGTGTTTATTGTACTCAGTTTGCTGCTTCGAGATAAGATTGTGCTAGAAGATGAGCGCATCAAGCCGACGAAATTAGGGAATGGGCAGGTTAACTGGACCTTGTCACCAGGGATCCCGAAAAATAGATATCGCGGGATATATATTTGCATTTTACGTATCAAAAATTTATTTTGGGAATTTTCCTAGTTCAGTCAGTAATTTATGTTTTATAATCTTAATTCTCGGTAACTTATTTCTCCCCTCCTTCCAAACCGACAGGCCCATTGCGGCCACCTACACGCTGCTAGGGGCGATACCACCAACCTCCAATATGATGGAGCGCCTCTTTAGCGTGGTTCGTGCCGTTTTACGCCACGAGCGTCATCGCTTGTCTTCCTTGATGCTGGAGATGATTCTCTTTGTGAAGGTGAACAATTGCCTGTGGGATGTTGTTGGTTTTCACGCCTTGCTGACTTGACGTCGAAATGAAAAGTGAGTAAAATTGAAAGAGAGATTAGCTAGCTGCCTTCCTGCTCCTGCTCCTACAGCGGCGCCTTCTCCAAAGGGTCGCTCGATACGCAATCTGGCAGTGCACTACGTAAACCTCCGGCCTTGTCAGCACTTGCAGCGTGCACTCACCGCGTGCCACGTCGTCCTCGCAGACTTGTCATGCTAGTGCTTGGCTGGGAATGGATATGCATCGGTGACGAACTGCCTTTGCTGCTGTTCATGCGAGGCATCCCTCGGATGACTAGCAGCCTGACGGTTTGAAGACTTACCGTCAACACTTCCCCCTTGGGAAGGTTGTTGTTCAGAGCCGTAATCAGTCGCTTCACAATGGTTTCCTTCAAATGCGCTCGGAGGTACGCCTTCGCCAACACCGTAACGTCCTCGAGCAAGGTGGTGGCGGATTCCCACGAATCTTCGAGTTCGCTGAGACCGCGCCAGTGAACAAAAAACGGGAATTGCTTCGCTTTCACGTCGTAGCGAGCATCGCGCAACGTGTCCACTACATGCCCTTCACTGTTGTGGGCAACGTGTTGAAGCAGACCTTCCGTGACCTCCGACGACGAGTCCGCGTAGAACTTCAGCCGCGTTGCGTGGACTTCACGGGTGTCGCCCGTAATCAGATTTTCCACTAGAAAAATTTGAGATGGTGCTGGTAATTCGGGCAGGACCGCACCAGCGCACACTCAACTTAGTCCGTGTGCTCGACCAGACGTCCGCATACAGCACGAAGTCCCCGACGACAAACTGGGTCATTTGAGCGCCAGCACGTGCGTCTTTCGACTTTCGGCTGCGAGAGCGGGTCTTGGTGTTAGCATCAGTCACTAATTAGCATCAGTCACTGCCTTGTGCATGTCCGCGAGTGACTTCTCCAGCGAATCGAAGTGGGCTTGGCGTACACCCCTTATTATCTCCAGACTCGAAAACTCCACGGGTCCAGGCACCGCGATCGCATCGAGGGGGCTCAGCGCTTCCAGGCGGCCATCGCGGTCACAGAAGCTAGCCCACCCAATGCAGACGACAGCGAATTGTTCAGAGCAAGTTGGACGACCTTCACAATGCGCGGCCACTCTGTGGCCGGCATGCGCCATTCCGAAAGTAGCGCTCTGAAGCAGCGCAGAACATCGCGCATGACGACTTCGACCGTGCCGTTGGCCCAGGGTGATCCGAGGTGCGCACCCAGGCCATGCTGCAGGGATTTGATCACCTCATTTTTAAAATGATTTCCCTGATCGCTCACCCAGTTGTAGCAAATCCCGAAAGTTGCAAACCAGTCCATAAGGGCATTGTAAGTAACAACAGATGTTGCCTCCATACTCGGAAACAGCCACACCAGCTTCGAAAAATCGTCTTTCAAGACGAGGACGTATAACTCGCCTGTGTCCGCCAGACTCATATAGAGGAAATCCCAGTGCAAAAGCTCATTAGGCTTTTCAGCACGCAGAGCCTCGCCGAGCGGTCTTGGGACTGGTAGACCTCCTCGGGTACTGGCGCAATGGAGGCACTTGTGCACGACGTATTTCACATCCTCGTCTATGCCAGACCAGACAAATCGCTGCTTCAGTGCCGTGAGGATGGTAAGCAACCCGCGATGCCCAGCGGCGCCAAAGTGACTCACAATGCACAACCGCATCTGCAGGTTGTCTGCCTCCTTAGGGATCCACATAGCGCCTTCACTGTTACGCAGCGCACCATCGTCTGATCCCACCAGCGCCTCCACTTCTTGCAGTGCCTCAGGAGACTTGGCCGCTTTCTGGATGGCGACAATCTCTGACACCGTTGGCCAGATGAACTCCTGGTCCGGCAGCGGCGACATTGAGATGGGCACTGGGCGGATCGCGCAAATGGACGCCATACACCCCCACCTCGAAAGCAAATCGGCCCACACATTGGCCTCGCCACTGATGTCATTGATTTCGTAATTGTAGGCCATTATCAATAAAGCCCAGCGTTCCAGCTTATCGGAGGTGTACTTTGGCACTGAAGTCATCACGCTTGAAGGGCTAAAGATGAACTTCAAGTTTCTGTGATCAGTGAACAGCGCAAAACCTCCTGGTCGATGGAGCAAATAATCGGCACGTCGGCACGTCTCGACAATCGCGTACGCCTCCTTTTCCACAATTGGCCAGCGTCGAGCTGCACCAGAAAATGTTCCACTCAAGAACATAAGAGGGTCATGTTGCTGTTCCGTCAGATCGCGAGTCAGGTGCTCTTGAGGTACTTGAGTTATCACAGCACCCCAGTGCGATTCGGATGCGTCTGCAAAAACACACAACTGATTGGATATGTCCGGGTGCGCTAACTGAACGGCGCGGCCCAGTGCAACTTTACAGTCATTCAAGCTCTGTTGATGCTCGTTGGTCCACCCAAGCTCAGATAGCCGCACGTTCGACACTAGTCAGCGGGTTCGGCCTCCGACGTGTTGATAGACAGACTCCATCAGTTGTGTGAGAGGCTCCACGAGCTTGTTAAACCCAGGAATTGACTGCCGCATCCAGTTAAGAGCGCATACAAATTGCTGAAGGTGTTGGCCCGTGATCGGTGCGGCCAGATCTTGTAGAACTTTGATACGCTCCGGATCATGCTTGACGCCTCGACTGGAGACAATGCGCCCACACCAACGAGCCTCCAGCAGGAAGAACGCGCACTTGCGTGGATTTAACTTCAGTCCCTTGGCTTTGCAAACCTTGAGTACCCGTTGCAGAAGAGTAAACAAACCTTCTTCCGTGAACTGATACCCCAAAAGGTCATCTAACCAGATGAGTAAGCCCTTGTACAAATATTCCGAGAACATGTCTTGCACCGCTGCCTGGCAATAAGCCACACTGTCACTGCCACCCATCAGCACTCGTGTAGGAGTGAAAACTCCCATATCTGTGAGGAACGAGAACATCTCCTGGCTGTCGAGCGATAACAGGAACTGCCAATATCCCTTAAAGAAATCCAACAGGAAATAAAAGCGAGAATCGTGTAAGTAGTCCAAAATGACCTCCAACATCGGCATCGGCCACAGAATTCGCACCGCCTGAGCGTTCACTCCTCTCACGGCCACCGTCATTCGGAAAGGATCAGGCCCCGGCTTGTTCAAAATAAGTGGGGGCGAGCTCCACTTGCTCCGAGGATTTCTGTAGCACAGTCCCGCGGCTACTAACTCGTCCACATGCCGACGCATAAACTCACGATGCTGAGGGAGGTAGCGACGCGCTTTGCACCTTACGGGTACCGCATCGGGCTTGAGCGTTACCTCCAGCGGCGGTACATCGACCGGTGGATCGTTTCCAAGCTTGAGTCGAAACACGTCCACCATATCCCACAGCAATGCTTCCAACCGTTTGATGAACATCTTGCTGGCACCCTTAGCTTCGGCATCCTTAATCTTTCCCAGTAGAACCTGCCAAATTTCCTGCTGCTCTGCCTCCAAATCACGGTTCCTGTCCACACCAGGGAAACCGGACTGCTCTTCTTCTTCGAGAAGAGGGCGTTCCTCTGGGCTAGATTCAGGCAACACTGCTGCACCAGCAGTAGCCATCACATGGCGCAGACTCCCAGGAGCGGCACTCGCATCTTCCATGTCCATTTCAGAGCTCCTCAAGCGAGCTTGCGCTAAGATCTCAGCCTGGTCATATCCCAATTTACGCATCAATGGTCGACTTAGCAGGATGTCTCCTTTTCCCGCAGGCAAGTCTTCTGGAGAAATTCAGCACACCACGTTGGTAAGTAGCAACTTGCCAGCGTCCGTGTCGACCGCAATACTCAACCGTATCTCCTGCGTGATAGGAACCACCACACCGCCAAAGCCTTGAGCCTCCGCGACTACCTCCAGATTGCGAACAGCAAGCCCCTATCACCACCAACACCCCCTTGGTCATATGTACTGACAGCACCAACACCCTTCTTGCGCCGTTCTCGTACCAACTCAAGCGCCTCTTCCTTCGTCACTCCTGGACACTGGAAGGATTTGTGACATGGGTCTCCACACTTAAAACAATTCCTCTCTTCGGCGGGTTTGGCAGGCCTCGGCAGGCTACTGCTAGGGCTCGCTGTACTCGGGGGAACGGGCGGTGCGGCCGCACCTGGCGGCTTCGCAGGTGGGGGGCTCAGCGTGGCGGCTTTGTGCGTTTTGGCACCATGCGTATTCGTCTGGCCGGCGCCGTTAGCAGAACTCTTCCCTGAAGAACTCGCTGTCCTGTTGTGACCGCCCTACTGATTGGTGTTCTGCTGGGAAGCAGCTATAGCCGTCTCGAACTTGCAGGACGCTTGCACTTGCGGGGTCAACCGGTTGAGAAAGGCCGTCACGGACTTCTTCAGAGGCTTGTTCGTCGTCTTCTTCAGCTCAGTGAAGATAGTGGACTTCAGCACTTGCGGTCTCAGTGCCTTGCAGAGGTACTGGACAGAGAGCTTCGGTTCTTCGACTGGAAAGTCATCCATGTCTTGAGCATCCAGAATGGAATGAAAATCGGCTATCAGCCGCGTCACTCGTGACTCCGCGTCCGACAGCGTCGTGTTCATCGCAAGGTTGCGCATCGCTAAAGCCAATTTCGCGCAGTCTTTGGTGTCGCTATGCCGGGCACTCAGAAAATATGCATTCCACATCTCTTGAGTCACCTCCGCTCAGGGCATTGAAGCTCGTAGTCACATATACGCAGCAACGTCTTGTGCTCAATACACGAGCTCAAGGGCATCAGCAATAGCTGCCCAGCTGCGGCACCACCCTCATTCAGAGCTCGGATCCGGCGTTCATACACGAGGTAGCTGTCCATGAAAGACTTCTTTTCTTGGCAGGAACTTCCCCGATATATCGGTGGGGTGGGCATATTCGAGCCCAGGGCAAGTGTCATCTGGGGGCTACTGCTGCTCTCCTTAGCTTCAGCGTCCTGCATGCTCGCATCATCCGATACGCTGATCGGTTCTCGCGCGAACCATCCCCACCGCGCTTGGCCTCTCGGAGACGTGGGTGTCTGCACAGCCTCTCGCAAGCTCTCGATCTCTTGAGCTTGGTGGCCAGCCTTCTCTGAAGCGTCGCGCAACATCGCGTTGTGTGCCGTCATCAGTTGTTGTTGTTGCTCCATCTGCGCCCTTAAGGCGTCGTAGTCGCCCTTGAGCTGGAGCTGGTTCTGGAATTGTTCTTGCAGGTAACCGGAGAATCGCTGCACCATCTCTTCTTGTTGGTCATGGAACTTCTTCAGCTGCTCGACCGTGAGCTGCTGGACGACCGCAGACTGCTGAGTCATGACTTCCACTGCGGCCTCCTGCCGCTGGCGATTCTAATCTTCTAGCAGCGACTGCTGAAGCGACGACATCGACGTTCGCCTGGACAGCATCAGCTGCTCTTCCACGACAGCATCCGGTTCGTCGCCTGCAATCGACGACCGGCGACTTCTCACGGGAGACGCCATCCTTGGCACTTCTCCCCACGACTAAAGAATTCTTTGTTGGTGTTCACGCCTTGCTGTCTTGACGTCGAAATGAAAAGTGAGTAAAATAGAAAGAGAGATTAGCTAGCTGCCTTCCTGCTCCTGCTCCTACAGCGGCGCCTTCTCCAAAGGGTCGCTCGATACGCAATCTGGCAGTGCACTACGTAAACCTCCGGCCTTGTCAGCACTTGCAGCGTGCACTCACCGCGTGCCACGTCGTCCTCGCAGACTTGTCATGCTAGTGCTTGGCTGGGAATGGATATGCATCGGTGACGAACTGCCTTTGCTGCTGTTCATGCGAGGCATCCCTCGGATGACTAGCAGCCTGACGGTTTGCAGATTCACCGTCAACAGATGTGGCGACTGTCGAGCAGTGCATGTAGGAGATGAACTTGACGAACATTATTGCAGTAATTTATCTCTAACTTTTGGATTGCAGTTATTTATTTCCTTCCTATTGTCCTGACAAACAAATACGTATTTCCTTCCTCGTGTTGCAATAAATATATATCGAATTTTCGGGATGTCTGCTTGTCACTGGTTGTCGATGGCAAATGCTGGCTCGTTGATAATGAAGAAAATATCACCGTTCACGTTGTCAACCCACCGACCAATGTTGTTGGATTCCAAGTAGCATCCGATGACCTCTGGCCTTTGACAGACACGATTGCATGTAGATACCATTGGCGCACCATCAGCTCGGTGAAGTAACTTAACCGCCGGCATCTTCATTGGACCTCACTAGAGAGCTCTCACTGACAATAATTTCAACTTGGCCTCCGTCTCGACGGTTGCGGCGTAAGTGCTCAGTTTCTTTAAAGTCTCTAAATCGACTACAGCACCTGCAATATCCTACAATTGTCGTAAATGACGCCGTTAGTTTCTCGCTGTTGGTTGCTCTTGTGCGAACGATCTCGAAGATCTGCTTTTTAGCTGTTAGCAAACTACATGTATAATACAAATTCGTAAAAGAGGGGAATCTCGCAGCAAACGAGCTGGTAAACTCTGATTGTAAGTTTGCACATCTCCCACGTGGGATAGAATGCACAAGCTATTGATCATTTAACTGAGCGATTGCCGTCAGACTTATTATGAACATAGTGTTCAATAAACGTGTAAACCAACACAGTGCACACTCTGCATCTTAGCGGCGTGGTAATTCAAGAGTACCAAACATCTGCTGCTCATTCCCGAATTTGTTGACAAACGACAGCTTCCAGCGTTGCAAAATCCTTGCGAACGACATGACGCAACACTTACCTCGTGGTTTTCTTGTCGGAAGTTCTACCTTTCTGGAATTATCTACTCGTGAATATTCGGTACCCAGATACGTCTTTGAACGCTTCTCCGCAAAACGTGCTTTCAGCACCCGACACGGATGGTGGGAGTCTCTCACATCTCGGAGAAGACAATGGAGTAGAAAGTCGTTAACATAGCTAAGTGACAGCAATGTACCTCACTGAAAAACAAAAAACCAAGATAATGGGGTAGAAGAGCAGGATTGGCGTCTTGGCCAAGAAAGCGTCACCTCGATTTCCTATTCAGGTCGAACCCTGACTCATTCGTCATAGCTTTGGAATTTGAGCTATGAACACATGAGCACCTGCTTCTTCCCTTAAGGGACTGACCAACTCGTGCTGGCAGCATGCATCTAAAAAACTTGTGTTGCGGCTGGAAGGAAGATTGCTTGTACTTCAGCAAAATAATGGAGGAATTATCCAACCCTTTAACAAAGAAACAAGCATTGTTATAAGCCCTTTGGCCATGTTACCAGCTCACCGACTACGATGGCGGCGGAAATGCATGTCCCCGTCTAGTATAGCCCAGATCGGCTCACTCAGTGCCAAACTGACGTCCAAGCTACCTGTCGTGATCCCGGTAGTGTCCACCGACTGGGTTAGCTGGTCTTCCGTTGCCATAAAGTAAGCCAGACCATCATAGAGTGAGTGCGCCGTGAACGGCTGAGCGACAACTGCCGGTGGAGCTTCGAATTGAGCACCCCTGTACATGTCGAATTTGCTCCATTGGGTAACGAAAACGCCTTCTTCGTCGTAGTTGTAGCGCGGCTGTACACGACGCTTGTCAGACTGCGCAGCAATCCATCGAAGTGTCTTCTTCATTTCTATCGGGTCTTGGGGCTGGACACTTTCGCGAATAGAAGCAGCGACGCTTGATAGCGGGCCATTCAGCAGTTGGGCAACGGGGACGGAAAGAACTGGGCTCACCACACCGTTAGGGAAATACTGAGGGGGGATCCCTTCGAGTTGGTTCCAGCTGCGCAAGTCGACAGACATCAAGATTTGGCGCGGGACGAGCTGAGCAGCATCCACCGGAGTCTTACCTTGAGCTTCTCGTAGACGCACACGCGCACGGAAGACACATTGCCAGATATGGGCCGTCAACGCGCAAAATGTTGATAGTGGTTGACCTCTACCACTCGCATTGGCCTCGGCTTTGAGCGCGGTGAGTTCGTGCGACGAGAAGCGCAGTATGCGGCCGGTGACTGGCGGATAAATCGTTTTGTCAATAGCTGTGGAGATGCCAGTTGCTGGTGCTTCCTTCTCTGGTGCTAACTTGACCACGGTCGGTTGGAACGTGAGAGCTTCTTGTCGCTCCTGGAGCGTCATATTATGGAGTTCTGCCATGTGAGAGCCAATATGTGGCGTCCTCAAGAGTTTCACATCGTTGGCTTGGCGGTCACCCAATTCAACGTCTCGAAATCCTCGATACAGCTCGGCTAGGTCGCGTACGAGCTGGAAGAAGCCCGCCGCATCACAAATGATGTGTGGGATGCAAATGCCAATGGACACGCCGCCACAAGCGAACCGCGTATGCTGCACCGCCAGGATCGTTGTCGAGGCAAACGGTGGCAGCAACGCGTTGCCTCCACCCGGCAAATTGGTGACGATCAGTCGCGGCGGGGATCCCGGTTTCTCATCCTCTGCAACTGCTTCGAACGCTTCCAGTGGTTCGCTGCACTCCGCCGTCACGAACCTGACCCCCGTTCCAAGCTTCTCGATCTGCGGCGTGTTATCCTCCCCATTCATCACCAAGCGCCCTGTAAGGTGTGGGTAATAGTCCAGCAGCCGTGCCAACGCGCGTCGCAGCTTTCCACTCGGAATGACCTTCTCACTCTCAGATTTCTCCCGACGGTATACAAACACAACCGTAAGAGGCAAAAAGTTCTGCGTGGCGTGGTCCATTGGGCCCAGCAGCACCGGCGACTCGCAATCCCGAAACTTGTCAGCATCTGCACAATTCACCAAAACCTCCGCCACTCTCTTCATTTCTTATAGCCAAATTGAAAAATGAACTTCTCCACTGACTGAAGAAAGGCACTTCCTGCGGTGTTGAGGTCAACTCCGCTTCATCACGACGACAATGCCGCTTATTTCCGGTTTTCTTTTCCGGGCGATTTGCTACTTGTTACCCATCATAATTGCCTTTCGTCTCCAAGCAGCGCCACTTTCCATTTGTATCGCCATGAGCGGCTCCCTGCGGCGCGCGCCCGAGGCGCTGGAGTCGCCCACGAGGCTCGTGACGGACGTGGCTACGCAGTGGCTGGCCAGTATGGACGCGATGCACGACGAGGACGCGACGGATCCCAAGGAGAAGAATGGGGAGGACCCAATTAGTAGCCCCAAAAAGAGCCCCCGACCAGTGTGTAAGAAGAGGGAAATGAAGGACGAAGGTAGAAAAAATGGGCAACACACGCAGGAATCTCACAAGAAAAGACCCAAACGGAAATTCCGCAAGTCCACAATCAACGTGCGGAAGGTGAGGGTGTTGATTTTTGGTGGGTTTAATGGTTATTGTATTGATGAGGTGGGGGAGTTATTGTAGGAGGAGAAGTCTCTGTTGTTGGAGGAGCTGGCGGAGCTGCATACCAAGATGGAGGAGCTGAAAGCGAGAGCGTTCGCGACTTGTGTGGGAGTGGAGGCTCGCACCCCCAGTGAGATGCAGAGTGCTAATCGGGTCTTGAGACGGGCGATTCAGTCGCAACAACTCGAGTGCACTAAGATCCACGCACTCATGTCCGAGTACTCTTTATTTGTGAGTTTTTGCTGCGGTTGATAGGCTTATGGAAAATATTTTCTAACTGCTGACTTTTATGTTATGTTGGTGGTTAGAACATTCGAGTGGGAAGTCCTATTCATCGGCCTATCTACTTGGAGAAAGACATGCATTCTCGACGAGCCACGTTGCTGTCGTTGAAGAGCAAAGTGTTGGAGGATGGAGCTAAGTTTCTAAATGACCGGCGGCCTCGTGTGGACCCGTTGAAGCCCATGAGAGAAGACCACGGGTATGAGGCGTCGAATGGAGATTTTTTCGCGACGTACATTTCGACGATGCAGTTCGAGAACACAGTGAAGCAGGTGTACGACATCTTGCTTGGGTATTTCAGCAGCATCGAGATAAGTGTGTCAGAGAAGCTGGGCAACATCACAATACGCGAGGATGACGACAACATGGCTCCAGGCATCACACAGAACCGACTGGTGTCAACAACTATCGGCGGGTTGCGAATGGAGTCGAACACCGTCTACTTCTCTCGGTACGAGCCTGGCGACGAGGATGCAGGTCACCAAAACGGGTACGGCATCTTCGTGGCGGATTTTGTGGACGAGGACCAACTCAATCCTTACCACCCAAACGAACGCATCCGTCGAGATTTCACGGCCGTTCTCGAACTCACGTCCTACCCGATCAGCCACGGCGTGCGCACCAGGTCCAAGAACACGAGCGACGGTCGCGTCGTCGTGCTCACTCGGTGGGTGCACAGCAAAGTGTATCACCCCGAGTACGAAATTCCCCAGTCCGGCTGGCACGAGATGCGTGACAACACGGAGCGATGGATCCAAACGCTGCACCACACCATGATGGAGCGCCTGTCCCCCGTCGTCTGTTGTCGACGGTAAGAGGAATCAAAACAAAAGCTATTTTCCTTAAGCGTACAGTGAATTCTGTCATTGTACCCCCTGTAAACGGTGGCTCTCTTTGTACTCAAAATCTGACCACCGTCGTGCCTGACCCTCTTGGAGCAATCTCCAACGGCTACAAACGCTGAAGTTTGGGGTGCGATTGTTGGCCTGTGCTGACTCACTGGCAGTGAGTCACTTCAAAATGGCAAGTTTAATCGGAAGAAAGCGAGCAGCTCATCAACCTAGGTTGCATAGCATCATTTCTGGACTTTACTGCTTGATGTCCAGTGCTTCTTCTCAACGCCGAAACACACGAACACTTGGTTGTGCACGCAAAAAACAATCTGGCATTCTAGTTTTTGCGTCGTACAGCTCACTCTCCCTGTCGAAGTCATGAGCACCCCAGGGCTGCCTGCCTCTCGCACCGAAGCGCTCAGCGTTGTCGTCTTCGGCGTCTTCAGTTCCCTACTCGGCGAGACACCTGCGGACGACGCGGTATTCGGGATACTTCTTACCGCAGTCGCCAATGTGTGGGCAATCGCTAGTTCAATCCTGACATTGAACGACATTATCTCCGAGTCGAACGATCTGGAGACTCACATGCGGCTTTTCATGTTGGGCCTCTTGGCTCTGACAGTCGTCACAAGCGCGTGTGCGTTAATACTGCTGCTTCCCTGCGTTGAAGATACTTGCGTCGACACGTTTTTCAGGGTCGTGGGCGTCGTCGTGCTCGGGTTAACGCTGGTTTTTGATCTCGTGCAGTTGCATTTGTCGTATTCGCGAGGATGCAACGAAGCAATCTTCGTGGACGCTGCGCTGTGTGGACACTCAAGCGGCCACGTTCTGGCGGCAGTGATTTTGGCTGGGGTGCTCGCAGTTTTGATGTCGTGGGTTATCATCGTATGCTCCACTGACCTCGAATCGCACAGCGTCTTGAATCATTTGATTGAGCCTGTTGGCACCGGTATCCCTCATTCCGAAGGAACAGCCCTTCTCACTCGAACCAGCGCCTTCGTTAAGGTGTGCCTCCTGAGCGTCTACTGGTTCCTCGTAGACCCTGATATGACGTGGGACCTTTTCATGGGCCACGATGCAAGCTGGTGGATGACCGGTCAATGGGCGAAGCAGGGCGTAGCCATCGCCAACCTCTTCCTCAATACGTGCACGTAGCAATAACGCAATAGTTGCAATAACGCAATAGTTAGTAATATGGCGGATAGTTTTTACGCGTTCATCACCGGAAAGCAATTCATACGCCGCCTCGTCGCACTCGTCGTCCATCAGGAGTCCGGGCACGTCCAAGACCGTGGAGAACTGGAAGCGTGGCAGCACGTAAAACACATACAGTGCGCCCCAGTTCGGCACCAAGTACGTCCCAGTGGAAATCACCAGACGCAGTGACTGCTCGAACAGCCCGCCGTTGTCATCGAAGAACATGCTATCGCACTCGCGCGTTTTGCCTGCACAACAGTCACGTTTAGTTCTTGAAGCATGTACGTCGAGCCCAAGTTCTTACCGCCGACACCAAGAGAGAGATACGCGTCTACCGCAAGTTGCAAGCTAGTGCTCACGAGGTTACACTGTTCACGCAAGCAATAAACGTAGAGAAGCACGCACAAGTCCGTCGTGTTAGCTATCAAGAGACTGTGCCAGAAAGAGACTCTGTCAGCGGGCGCACTTACGATCAGAAGAACCCAAATCCGTCCTTCATCCCAGAGCAGCTCGAACTCACGTTTGATCGAATCAAGGTGCGCCTGAGCCGTGCGCGTCTCAAACGTCTCTGCATGGCGTGCTGTAGTTGCCCGTGCCTTGTAAACCAAACTGCCAGCTCGGAGTACCCGCTGCGGCACTGCTGTCACCATCGCTTGACGCTACAGATGAACATTACCGCGGCTATCTATCTCAACTTGCCAGTTGTTTTGCACGGCAACAGACCACATGTGTTCGTCAAACTCAACGGCGTGTGCTCCAACAATAGGACCACGCAATACAACAGTATGTTCCCAATTCATCGTCATTCCCCCCCCACTCCAATTGCAGCTTCCCATCGTCAACACGGTTCCATCGATAAATCGCTACCTTCCAGTGCATGAGTCTGGGGCCTGCGTGATATACGTTGACCCCGTTTTCAACCAGTTTTTTTATCATTGCTGAGCTTTTCTCGGTGACTTGTGCCCGATCAACGAGAACACGAACCGTGACACGCTGGGAGGCACGGATGATAGCGTCGGTCAGTTCCGGATGCGTCAAGATAAACATAGCGATATCTACTGAGGTCTCTGCGCCGTCGAGCAAATCAATGAGCTTCTGAGGTGCAGCTTCGTTGCGAGAAAACCAGTAGTCTACAACTGCAGTTTGTAGTCTACCCAATATGTCCTGCTCCATGCGGCCAAATACACCCCCATTATCCTTGCGATGTCCTTGAGCGATTGGGTTTCCGTGACGCTAAGACCAGCATTTTCCACCACGAAACGCATGGGGGTCCACCGACAGGGTTTACCTGACTTGGACTCGTCTTGGCTGGGCTGGGCGTGGACGATGGCGTCGATCGTGGTGCGCGTCGTGCAGTTCTCGCGTCTCAGACATCTTTTCCAGAAATTTTGACGTGCTAGGAAAAACGGACGTGGCCCGACCTCCGTCCTCCACGTTGATGACATAATAATGCCTCGGAAAGGCCGATCCTCGTCGTTGCTGTTTAAATGGCTCGGAAAAGCTCAAAGTGGGCAACTGATCCTCGAGTCGAGGATAAGTTGCCCACTTTGAGATTCCCGAGCCAATTAATACAGCAAAATCCGAAAGTGGGCAAAAAATCCTCCGCGTGTATTGACACGTCAAAGCGAGGTTCGAGAGTGTGGCAATAGTTACTGTACCTGTAACTATTGCCACGCGGGGCAAAAATTCCTGCAAGTCTATTGACACCGACTCGAGTTTGGGAAGATAAAAGTTAACTTGCCGACTCGCCAGTCGCGACCATCGTCACTCTTTCGTATTTGTGACACACCCATGATGACGGGGTCTGATTACTGGCATTCGGACATTTGGTCAGACGCTGACAACAGCGCCATGAACGACTTCGCTCGTGGCACCGCGGGGCGGCAGCGTCCAGCGGCGCGTCATCCAGCAATCACAGCCAGTGACAACAGCTCCCAGATGACGCCGAGCTTCCCACAATCGGAGACGTCGTTCCTGTCGCTCGGAGGGATGCCCAGTCCGGCCTTGCTGCGAGCTTCGACGGTCTACAGCGCCAGCGCTTCTTCGTCGCCATTGTCCTCCTCCTCTTCTTCCTCCACCGTTGCTGATATCGTGGACCCGACGCAGCCGTGGGTGGCGCTCATGGGGGCGAACAACGTGACGCAGAAGAGCAGAGCGATGAATGTGGATCCGTGTAAAGGCTTCTGTCGGGGTGACGGAGAGCAGGTTATGAGCAAGAAGAGGGGGGTTGAAGGGAATGATGTTCTTGGTACGGTGGAGACGCAGCGGAAGACGCCCAAGCGCAAGAGAAAGTATCGGAAGGCTACGCATACGATTCGAAAGGTGCGACGTTGTAAAGTGAATGGTGGTAGTAGTTGAGGTGTGTGTTGACTATGGACACTGGCGCAGGAAGAGAAGGAGATGTTGCTGAAGGAGGTCGACATGCTGAAGGCCCAGATTGCAGGCTTGCGGGGTGATGTCGGAGTGCCAATTGACGGGAGCGAGGAGACGATGAAGAGGAAATATGAGACTGGGAGGGTCTTACGGGAAGGTGTCCAAGAGCGCCAGCAAGTTTTCAGCCAGCTGTCCTCCATCATGTCGGAGTACACTTTATGCGTGAGTTTCTGGCGTTGGCCAATTCGTGCGAGTGTGTTGCTAATGCTGCGTTGTTTCTGCAGAGTATTCAATCTGGAAGTCCGCTGCAAGACTTTATCCACTTGAAGAACGACGAGCAGTCTCGACACGATACCTTGGCCGCTATCAAACCCAGGAAGATGGAGAAGGCACAGCGCTTCATGCACCTGCGTCGACCTAATCTGGACCCGTGCAACACGATGGGAGAGGAGCGCCGCTATGAAGCAGAGAATGGAGACTTTTGCTCGACTCGCTTCACGGTGACGCAGTTCGAAGATGCACAGAGCGTCAAGCAAGTCTTCGACCTCTTGCTCTTCTACTTCTGCAACATCGAGATCAGTATTTCCGAGAAAATTGGCCACATCACGATCCGCGAAGACGACGGAGGAGACGACAAAGGCATCGTGCAGAACCGGCTGGTGTCGATCACTCACAAGGATGTGAAGATGGAGTCGAATACGGTCATGTTCTCGCAGTACTACGACCGCAGCACTCACGGCCGAGGTGCCAGCAGCTACGGGCTTATCGTCGCCGATTTCGTGGACGAGGACGACCGTCACCCGTACGTTCCAAGCCAACGCGTGCGACGCGATGTGAACGCCGTGCTGGAAATCCGCGAGTTCGTGCCGCAGCGCCCGAGGAGCGTAGCTGGCGGTCCTCCGTCGCACAAGTCGGTGGTCGTCCTGAGTCGCTGGGTGCAGAACCGAATGCACTACCCCAAGTTCCCCGTGTGCACGGACGGATGGTACGAGCTCCGAGACAACATGGATTTATGGGGCAGAGCCTTGCACCGCACGATATCTGAGAATCTGCGAGGACATCCGTAGTCAGGTGAAACTCAACACGTTAGTCGTAATACATGTACTGGTGGCGTTGAAGTCCAATGCTGCATGGCTGCTACCTACCCGATCGGTGTCCCAAGATGGATAGTCCACACAAAAACGGGGTTGCATTGACCACCTGGCCACAGATGCCGATGAGGCAGCGCGACGGCACGTCCCCCCGCGGCGGAATGGCGTCGTCCGCCACGTCGTCCACGACCTCGTCGCCGTTGAGCGACAGTGCGACGCCAACGCGCTCTTGGTCGTCCATCATCGCCCCAAGACACGAGCCATGCCATGAAGGCCTCGCAACGGATGAGCCGTCAGTAGCAGAGGAAGATGGAGAGCGAGCACCGGGTCAAGGCGACACGGGCACCGAGTCGGAGGAGACTGCACGACCAAAACGCAAATACCCGAAGAGGAAGCACCGCAAGGGAACGCACACCATCAGAAAGGTGGCAAATTATCAAGTGGTGGTAGTGGTGGCTGTGTTGCTGATGGTTGCTTTGGTTGGACAGGAGGAGAAAGAGCGGTTGCTCAAAGAGATGGAGATTTTGCAGAAGGAGATGGGAGCGCTCAAGAAGCGAGCGATGGACCCGACCTTCCCCGTGGACACATTGGTGCGTAAATCGCGTCGTCAAACTCTACAAGAAGCTGTTCAAGGACACATGCAGAAGTTTTGCAAGACGCTCTCGATCATGTCGGACTACACGCTGTGCGTACGTATGGGTGCCGTGTAGCACGAGTGGATTGCTGCTGGAGTTGAGAAGAACGGGTTGCTGACGCATGCGCACGCTGCCTTGAACAGAACATCCAAGCTGGGACGCCGTTGCAAGAGAAGATGGTCTTGAAGAGGGACTCCAAGTCGCGCTGTGAGACGCTGCAAGCCATGAAAGAGAGGAAACTCAGGAATGCCGAGCAATATTTGAAGATTCGTCGCTCGAAGCTGGATCCGTGCAAGTCTCTTACCGAGGACCAGCGCTTCGAAACGAATAATGGCGGGTTCTGCTCGGCTCGCTTCTCCATCCTGCAGTTCGAGGGTGCCCAGAGCGTGAAGCAAGTGTTCGACTTGGTGATTTTCTACTTTAGCAATATGGAGATCAGCGTCTCGGAGAAGCTCGACACTCTCGTGACCGTCCGCGAGAATGACGACGACAGCACCACCGACGGCATCACGCAAAACCGTTTGGTCTCCACTACGACCGATCGAAGCATGCAGATGGAGTCCAACACCATCATGTTCTCGGAGTTCTGCGAGCGCGACGACATTCCGTGCGCCGACCGCGGGTACGGACTCGTCGTGTCCGAGTTTGTCGACGTCGACGAGCGCTATCCGTACCAGTCCGACAAGCGGGTTCGCAAGGACGTGAACGGCGTGATCGAAGTGCGGGCGTACAACCGTCCGAAGGAAACTATGCACGGGGAGCTCGAAAAGGAGGAAATGGTCGTCGTGATGACCAGGTGGGTGCAGAACACTCTGCACCGCCCCCAGTTCCCAATGGCCGTCGAAGGGTGGCGAGAACTCCGACACTCCATGGACAGCTGGGGGCTTCTCCTGCATCAAACACTGCTCGAGAGTCTGCACCCTACAACGTGAAGTGGAAAACATGAGAATTGTTCAGCAAGCACTGCAACTCAGGAGTTGACCTTTTTGATAGTCAGCAAAATCCAAGCGACATGTTTCGACAGTCGGCCCTATTCGTACTTAGCGTAAACGCATGCCCGTAATCGCGCACTTTTGATTGCGCGCTTCAAGGAAGACCTGCAGTCGGCGCTGATCACGCGCGGGTCAGTGCCTTGGGAGCAATGGATCGGCGACGGGGAGTGCCTGCCACGCAGGACGAGCGACTGCGGGTAGAGACCATCACGAACAGAGTGGAGGAGCCAGCGCCGGTTGTGTTGGGGAAGAGACACGCAGCGACCAGCCCCGTTGGACTCGATGAAGTTTTGGGGCTGGGGGTGGGCGACGACGCTGGGGCGAAGAGAAGTACCAAGTCGGAAGTTGATATCAAGTCCCGTCGCCAGCGGAAGCAGCGAAAGTCAACTCACGCGGTTCGAAAGGTACCCATACGATGTGGGGTTGTGTTTCTTGCGGTGAGGCGTCGTGTTGACGGAGTGGCTTGCCTGATGTGAAGGAAGAGAAGGAGCGGCTGGTGAAGGAAATGGAGGAGCTCAACGCTCAGTTGGTGAGCTTGAAGCAGCAGGCGATGGCAGCCATGGGCAAAATGGACCGAGACACGACGAGAAGTATTCATGTCGGGCGAGGCTTGCGAGATGACGTCCAGGTGAACCAGCAGAAGTTCGGTGAGCTCGCGTCCATCATGTCGGAGTTTTCAATATGTGTACGTTCGTGTAGTGTGTGGATTCACGCGTATTTTGCAGGACTTACACTAACAACTGTGCTTCTACAGAACGCGCAAGCTGGTTCTCCGTTGCACGACTCCATGTTGTTGAAGAGAGATCTCGAGTCTCGACGAACATTGCTACGAGGCTTGAAGGCCCCCAAACTCTCAAAGGCCGAACACTTCTTGCAGCTACGTAGGCCAAGAAACAATCTGCGAAAAAATATTGATGAAGGCCGCCGCTTCGAATTGGACAACGGCGATTTTTTCTCCGAGCGCTTGTCGGTAACACAGTTGCGTGACGCCCGCAACGTGAAGCAGATCTATGACCTGCTGCTCTTCTACTATTGCAACCTGGAGATCAGCATCTCCGAGAAAATGGGTCACATTACCGTCCGCGAAGACGAAGACAACGGCGGCAAGAGCATCACACAGAACCGTTTGGTGTCCACGACTTGTAACGGGTACAAGGTGGAGTCGAACTCGATCACGTTTTCGCAATTCTATGAACGCGATGACGAGCAGAACAGCATCCACGGAGAGAGCGACTTGGGGGTCATTGTGATGGACTATGTCGATGAGGACGAGAAGTATCCGTACCAGACGGACCGTGTTCGCAAGGATATTGTTGTTGTCATGGAAATTCGAGAATGTTCGGGAACCCAAGATGAAAGAATGGTCGTGCTCACTAAGTGGGTGCAGAACAAGCTGCATCGCCCTCATTTCTCCATGGGGCTCAAAGAATGGTACGAGCTTCGCGACCGAATGGATCTCTTTGGCAAGACCATGCAACGGACGTTGTCCGAAGACCTGCACTTCGATCGTGGCGTGCCGCGCGAGTGAATAAGCAATCGAAGTGGCGCGTAAACGACCACCGCTCGGTGTTCCCTCTTGGTGGTTGGCAGCAGCTCAGGTGAAGTCGGTAGGCAAACTACTTCAAGTAAGTTACGATCAAACGCGTCGCTAGCTCGAATACTGGCAGCGTTCGTGCTTCCTTTTCGTGCTCCAATGCTATGAATCTCGAGTCAACAAGTACTTCACATTGTACCGATTACCCAACAAAGTGTTTAACTTGCCCGTCTCACGGGCATTTGCCAAATGATGGTACTATTTTGACGAATGGCATGGTACCATCATTTGACAAAAGTCGCAGCGCAATCGGCCGAAACGCGTCATTCCTACGCAGTCGTCAACTTGCCCTGCTTGGCGTTCCTTCACACCAGGGACCACGTCGGAGTACGCCGCATCAATGGAGCCTCATTCACCACACACAGACGCTGACCAGTCGTCGGCCTGCACCTCTCCCACTAAGCCCGACAATTGGCACTCGGCGTACGCAAGAGGTTTCCTGCCGCTGCTGCGCGCCGCCAATGCATGTACCGGTACTGCTCCAGTTACTGCGACATTGGCCCATCCACAAGGAAAGCGGAGCACCCTGGCAGTTCCAGACCTGCCTCGGACGAAGACGATGAGAGATGCTCAATACGGGAGCTCTCCCGAAGCCGTGGTCCTGCGTCGTAGCAAGCGGAAGGTGACGAGAGGGAGGAGCTGCAGTGAGCAGCGCACCGCAGAGGGGGAGGTCGCAGCAGTTGTCAAACGCAAGAACAAGAGAGGATATCGTAAGGCCACACACACGATCCGAAAGGTACGAACGGTGAAACAAGTTGCAGTTTTGTTGAGGTGGTCGACTCAGGTGTATCTTGGTTCTCATGTTTATGCTTTTTTGTGGGTCCATTGCCACTGCAGGAGGAGATCGACCATCTTCGTGTGGAGCTGGTTGAATTGCAGGCCCAAATGGCTGAGCTGCAGCGCCGAGCGTTTGCACCAAGTCGTGGCGACAAGAACGGAGAAGAGAGGCGGCTGTACTCGAACGTATTGCACAATGCTGTGAAGAAACACCAGGAGGCATTTGTGGAGATTCAGTCGGCCATGACGGGCTATGCAGCATGTGTACGTGTGCCGTGACTGGGGTGCATGCAGACAAACGCTGATCTATATTATGTTCTGACACGGTGCACAGAATATTCAAGCTGGAAGTCCTATACAGAGGAGGATTGTCTTAGGCAAAGATGAACTTTCCAGGAGAGAAACGCTGCAATCAATGAAGGCAATGAAGCTGCAGGATGCTCATGCATTCTTTCGTCGACGACTCTCACACTTAAACCCGCTGAAATCCATGTCAGAAGACTACCGGTTTGAAAACGACGAAGGAGACTACTGGGCTGTTCGCTTCGCAACATCCCAATTCGAGCCTGCTCGAAGTGTCAAACAGATTTTTGACCTGGTGGTATATTACCTGTGCAACATCGAAATCAGTGTGTCGGAAAAAATGGGTCATCTCACAGTTCGCGAAGATGACGACAACGGCGAAGAAGGCATCACTCAAAATCGCTTAGTATCCTTAACTGGCAAGGGTCTTCACATGGAATCCAACACCGTCGTATTCTCCGAGTACACTGCAGCAAGACCCAACGACCAAGATGGCTACGGCCTGATCGTTGCCGAGTTCGTAGATGAAGACGAGCGACATCCTTATCGATCAGCCGAACGAATTCGAAAAGACGTGAACACTGTGATGGAAGTACGGTCGTACACTCGGCACCTTCACAAGAACAGATTCGGCATCGCGCAGGAAGAAAAGGTGGTGGTGCTCACACGATGGTCGCATTCTCGACTTCGACACCCAAACTTCCCTGTCCAGAAAGACGGATGGTACGAGTTGCGGGAGACCATGGACCGCTGGAGCCAAAACATGCACAATACCATTATGGAGAGCCTGGACCCGTCCCCCCACTATTCGCCTACGTGGCACGGTGATGGACACTTTAGTTCGTCGAGTCATTGAGTTTTCGTTACCGCTTTCAGCACCCATCCACTTGCAATTTCATTGGGCTTTATTGGTTAAAGCCACAAATTTAACCCTCCATTGTCAACTGGGTTCTTTACCTGTCTCATTTCGCAATTAGTTTCTTGGTGGTCAAGCGGTGCTACTCACATGGCGTTCAACACGTCTCGCGAGGAGATCCGGGACGATCGGTACTACACGTCGCTGTTGCTTGGTCCTCGCGTGTCTCCGACGTCCAATTCACCCCGTACCAGCCCCACAGCGAGCGTGGACGATGGGTCTGCGCACACGCTTTTATCCCTGAAAAGGTCCATGAAAAACCCAGTCGAGGAATCCTCTATCGCCCACCATGGTGCTATCATTAGAGCACGTAAACGAGAAAACCCCGATTTTGAGTCTGAAAATGACAGCGGCACTGCAGAATCCGAGCCACAAAAGGAGAAACGCACTACCAAGCGCAAATACCGCAAATCCACGCACAGCATTCGTAAAGAAGAGAAGGAGAGGCTGCAGACGGAACTGAATGTTCTTCATGCCAGGATGGAGGAGCTTCAGAAACAGGCACTGGCGTCTTTTGGCAGGCCAGGACAGAACGACAAGGACCGAGTCATTGCAAGCAAAGTGCTACGTGATGCAGTACAGAGTCAACAACTCGAGTTCGCCAACATCCAAGGGATTATGTCGGAGTACGCACTATGTGTAAGTTTTTATTTTCCGGTTTTGTTGTTGTAGATTTGCTGATAATTTTGCGGTGACATTGTGATGTTGTGAAGACAATTCAAGCGGGGAGCCCATTGCAAAGATTTATCCATTTGGGTCGAGATGGAGATTCGAGACGGGATACGTTGCTGGCGTTGAAACCGATGAAGTTGGACGATGCGGGCCACTTTTTGCGTCAACGGCGACCTAATGTGGACCCGTGCAAGCCGATGTGTGAAGATCACCGATATGAGCTGTCAAATGGCGACTTTTGTTCGACGAGATTCACGAGAATCCAGTTTCATGGCGTGGGGAGCGTGAAGCAGGTATTCGACATGCTGGTTCAATACTTTTGCAACATCGAGATCAGCATTTCTGAAAAACTGGGCCACATTACGATCCGCGAGGATGACGACAGCGGCGACAAAGGCGTAACCCAAAACCGGTTGGTTTCAACGACGATTAACGGCTTGCTCATGGAGTCGAATACAGTGCTCTTCTCGCAGTTTTTTGAGCGAGACGAAGAACCAGGCCACGAAAGGGGGCGAGGGCTTATTGTTGCAGATTTCGTGGATGAGGACGAAAGGCATCCCTACCGGCCGAACGTGCGTGTCAGACGCGATATTAACGCTATTCTAGAGCTAACTTCATACACACGCAAGGTGGCGGCTATTGGGGGTACCTTGCGGGGACAGCAAGTGGCAGAAGAAGAAAGTGTTGTTGTACTTACTCGGTGGGTGTTTTCACAACTGCACCGGCCCTCCTTCCACGTGTCAACTGACAATTGGGAGGAGATGCGGGATAACATGGATCGGTGGGGCGAAACGATGCACCGCACCATGGTCGAGAGTCTAACCCCCATCGGCTGAAGATGAGATATCTGAAAGACAGCTCTTTCCCGCCTGATGCTTATAGCAGCTGCAAACAACGGCTTAATGCAAAAGATCTCCTGCAGTTGGCAAGCAATACGACCCTTGTTTGTCACGAAATCAAATCCAAACCGCGTTAAGCGAGCCACAAAGGAGTAAACTATGCTGCGTTGATGATGATTACTCCCAACATTCGACAAAACTGTAGAGATGATCCAGCCACAGTCTTCATTCAGTAGACTCGTGGATAGCTGGATCAAGGTCCTGGAGCAGACAACGTATTACAGCAAAGCGAATAGTGAGGACCTCAGGCTGAAACTTCAGTGATGGTTGCCCGTCACGATATTTCTAGTCCAAAACCCAAGAAGGCGCACAAATCTCATGCCAAGAAGAGAGAGTTCACGTACGTGGTTCGTAAGGAAGAAGCTCGTGTTCTGCAGGAGAAGGTGCAAGCTTTACGCAAAGAACTGGAGGCCCTCCAAGAAGCGACTGGCAGCTATAATTTCAAGCTCCGGCAGGCAACCACGAAGAATCAAGTGCTCAAAAGTGCAGTGAGGACACAGCAGCTCACAGTGGCTTGCACCCAATCCGTGCTCTCCAACCACCTCCGAGACCAGCACGAAAACCCGATGCATACGCGCGTGGTTTTGCCCAAGAAGTGCAGTGAACGACGCGAGGTACTCACTGGCATGAAGAACGCGAAGTTTATGCAGTGTTACAGCTACTTAACGGAGCGATCCGGCAGCTTAGACATGACAAAGAATTACTTCTCTGAAGATCGATTCGAGGATGCACACGGAAACTTCACGTGCCATCGCTTCGACGTAGTCCACTTTTGCGGTGTCCAGTCGCTCAAGCAAGTCTATGACGCTCTTACGGTCTTCATGTTCAATATGGAGATCAGTGTTTCCGAGGCACTGGGCGATATTACGGTTCGAGAAGACTACGATAGCCTGAATGACGGCGCCCACATTTCAAATCACCGATTGATCTCGAACTGCGATAGTGGCGTGACTACTGAAGCTATTACCGTCTCATTCGCGCAGCTTTTTGAAGATCACAACGCGTTTACGAGCTCGCCGTGCGCGTTGGCTGTCATGGACAGTGTGGATGAAGATGATTTGTATCCGTACGATTCAGCCAACTGTGTTCGGCGAGACATCACTGCTGCTGTAGCACTGGCACCAGTTTGGCGCGACAAGAAATCCGGGAAGACTAGGCCGGCACCAGAGCTCACACAGTGTAGCGCTGCACGTCAAGACAGCAGCGAGGATGACGAAGAATTAGTGGTGGTGATGCGTCGCGCTACTTTTCTTAAGGTGCGCCCCACAGAGTCGGAAATGGCGGACAGTGAGCTACTTGAGCTGTATGACTATATCGCAAAATGGCCTGACCTCATGCTGCAAAGTATTCGCGCGATTATTCATGCCCGTGCGTTGTAAACTCGCTATAAGCCTGGCATTATCATGCGAGCAAACAATGAGCAAATTCTCCACTGAAAATGTATTTGCGCACTTCTACACGTAGTGTATGTACACAACAGAGCCTACAATGTGATGCTTCTTCTTCGTGTCAAATCATCCACTACAAATGTGCGGCTTTTGACTTTGCGCATGAGCTATTCAGTACGAGAAACACATTACACTTTGAAGTGCCGAAAACCGCGATGGTCGATATGTGTGAACGATTTTCCCGGTGGCCAAACGTAATGGTGGGATGATCGACACTAAATCGTTGTGTTGTTCTTAAATGCATGCACACTTGCCAACTCGTTTGTTCACAGACTGTTACTTTGTTTTCCTCTCCGTGAATCTCCAATACATGTCAGTAAACCTACACAGGTTTCCACGAGCCACGAGCGTGAGTCTTTCGTATGAAGTGGTTTATTACAACGCACAGACAAACTCGCGAATCGTCTGCAGCATCACCTTGACCCAGCCCGCTGAGCCATCACCAACAGCGCTCAGTGTCTCAGTGGGCACGTCGAATTCTGGCCGACGGACTTTCATGAAAGATGCGCACCGGATCAAGATCATCGACTCCTCGTCAACGTCCGTTTTGAGAGCCTGGTCAACTTCGGCCCCACTTCCTTCAACGGGTTGCTGCTCGTGGCGTTTTGTACACCCCGGTCTGTTCCTCCTCACTTCCGTCATGACGAGTGTGGCGCTCACGTCCAGCCGAACTCGTGTCTTGGGATTGTACGGATGCAACTCGTCCTCGTCGACGCTGTCGGTGACCATGACAGCGCATGGCCGTCCTCCAATCAGCTCATGGTGTTCGTAAAATTTGTCGTACAGCACCTTGTTCGACTCTGTCACAATTCCAGTCGGACGAGCGGAAATCAGACGAAAGCTGCCGATCGACTCGTCCTCTCCGATCGTGTCGTAGTCTTCCCGCACAGTGATTTGGCCCAGCGCCTCCGTCGTACTAATCTCCACATTCGTCAAGAAGAACTTGGCTGCATTGTACACTTCCCTCAGAGACTTGACTCCCACCAACTGGTTCACTTCGAATCGTTCGCAGCAAAAGGCACCCGCAGCATCTTCGTAGCGATTTTCCGAGCTGTGTTTGGTTAGTAGATTGAGGTGCTGCGAGCGCGCGAGGACGTATGGGAGCGCCGAATTGAGCTTGTCGTCTTTCATATCCACCAGCAGCTGCCTGCGTGTCACCCAGCACTTTGGCAGGTGAACGTACGAGTACAGAGGATTCATAACCTGTCCCTCCTGGATAACCAACAAGGAAATAACGGATACCATGTCAGATCAGCTTAAGAGTATAGTATAAGGCTGCCAAGCGTTGGTGGTGCACCTGATAGTCTATGAACTCGGATTGAGCGCCGGCCAGGACCAGTTTTTGGTCGTGAATTAACTCTTGCAGTGCATTCTTCGTGCGCAGCGAGCGCCGCAGCAGATGCAAATGGTCACTCGGAGTCATTGCCGCCGCCTCCGCCCGAGCGTTGAGCTCTTGCACCTGGTCCTGCAGCTCCCGAATCTGCTCCCTAAGCGCCTCTGCCTCCTCCCTCCGCACTTGGTTCGTCGACTTGCGCTTCTTCGCTGGCATTTCGGACAGCCTTGAGCTTCTGGCACAACGTTTCGGAATGATGGCGATTCTCTTTAGCCGGTATTATACGTGTTACTGTACTGGTTAACAGACTGACTTCTGTTGCAGTATTTAAGACTTGCCTACTGAGCAAGCTTGCATTCTGGAGTGACAAGTGCGTTGTCGAACACGCGAGAGACGGTCTCCAAGTCGCCCAGTAAGTGCAGCATCGGAGTCAAAAGGTCCGCTTTTGACTGCACAAGCTTCACGCGGCTTGTTATGCTGTCCCACTTGAAATGGATCAAGCCTCGCAGCACAAACCGCTGGTCGAGCAACTTGACAGCAAGCGGTGACCACTGATCTCGGTCTCCATTGTGGACGAGATGAGGGAACGCGAAGTGCAGCGTGTTGGCCGTGATGGTGATTCCAACTGTAGTGGTGGCGGTGAGCGAGTCTTCGGGGCCGGTATCGAGTCGCACGAGTTGGGTATCCGAGTCTGGCAGGTAGAGAGCAAGGTGTCGGTAGTCCTCGATGAGGCTCTCAACGCCAAACCCCGTCTCGCCAATCACATCCGGCGATGTCGCTGCATGCAGGAAGTCGCGTTGTACGGTAGAAACATTGGTGTTCGGGGCCACTTTCGTGCTGTTGTCGGGGTCGTTCATTAGGGCGGATCCTTTCAAGCCGTAGCGGAACAGGCGAAAGTATTCTGCCACCACCGACAAGGCAGTCGTTCCTGTGGGAACACCGGAAGAGAGCGTCTGGCACTGGAGCTGAAGCGTTTGGGTTTCTCCTCGTAGCTTTCTGACGTCACGCTCTAAAGCGATCGCATGGTCCTCGATCTTTTTCCTGTATCGCTGCATGCTTGTCCGACTACGCTGTCGGCGCAGCTCTGTATCACCTTTTCCCTCTGCGGTCAGTAATTTTGCAGCATACTGGCCAGGGACATCCATGTTGACAGCGAGCTCTGACGGAGACTTGTTGGGAACTGGGTTCAACATACCCTTGTGCTTGGAAGGAGCCGCAACCCGCACTGGCAGTGGTGCCTGGAGGGGCCCATGTGTATCCACCGCGACGTCGTCATGCGGATGTTGGAAATACTGTGGTCTTGAACTTGTGTATCTTGTCGTCGTTGAACTCCTGGTGTTGTCGTCTCTGGCGAAATTGGCTTCAATTGTTGGCCAACGGGACGATCGCATCATTTTTTCCGATCACACCGTCACTGAGCGTGTGGACACTCGGTAGATGGAGGGGGCTGCTGTGTATGGTGCTCTAGTTGACCTTTCTTGCCTAGTTTCAAAGTGGCGCAGGAATGCTTTGATGCTGGGCTTGCCGCGTAATCGTGTGAGTGGGTGTGTCTTGCTCGTTCGCTTGTCCGAAACACTAAACCAGCCACCATCGTTTCAGAGCCAGAATACCGAGCCAGAATACCGAGCCAGGCCCATGCTCGCTCAGGGAGCTTTCTCGGCACAGACCCCGTGCCCACCAGAACAACGAGAGCGTCCTCCCGGTCTCGACAATAGCCCACAACATCGGTTGGGTGATTGATTGATTATGATGGTGTGTCTTGTTCTCTCACGGGGTGTCCGTACATTGGAAACATGCGGTATCGTATAATGCAACCAAGCACTTCCAAACTTATTGGCAAAATCATACTCTGAACGACATCATTGGCATCAATGAACAACAGCGCTCTCTACCCACCCACCACTGAAAAAAGTGACAGCGCGATCGTCAATGCCTCGGTGGCGTTGTACACATCGGCTTGATAGTCGAGGCCCTGCCAGGCCCGAGGGTAACGCATGCTCCAGTCCGCCGACGTTGACTCGAACTCGACCGTTTGCACTTCTTTGCCTCCAGACTGGGTTCGGAGACTTCTTCTGCTGCTTAACCACCCCATCGAGATCAAGCGACAAGGAGAGGCATCACGGTATCTTGTCAGTTATGACGGACAAAGTTCTCTAATGTGCAGTCTCACCTAGATAAATCCTCGAATTGTTTGCACCATGGCATCGCCCCAACTCGAAGCATCCTCGTGAAGTGAGTCGATTGTGGAGGCCGGCACCTCAAACTGGGGTAGTGGATTTTTAAAAATGTTGCACGCCGCATCGACACGACTAGCTGCTCAGTGATCATGACAACACAGGGCCGACCTTCAAACTCGTTGCGTTGATCGAAATACTCCACGAGCGTGATGTTACCGGTATTTCATCCCGGTTGTTACTCCATCGCCGATTCCCGACAACAAACGGGGATTGTCAGCTTAGCTTCGTTAGTTGACGCTCCGTCCTCGGTGTCGTAATCCTCGTGGGCCCCAATCTTTCGGATACCGGTATGCTGTTTTCCATGTTACCCATTCACGAAGAACTAAACAGTTCCAAATACTTGTTTTAGAGACTTTACTCCTTTGAAGTGGAAGAGCTCGAACCGTTCGCAGAAACCATACCCGTTCTCGTCTTCGTAGCGATGGTCTGACAAGTGTGGCTTGAGTCGGCTTCGTGCAGTGACATACTGGCATCCTCGATTTACAATATCTTTAAATCTACGAGAATTTCACGTTGCGCGGAACCCTAACGACCTAACGTCAAAATGCGCATTGTCACTGTAAATAACCCAATTTTTCACTTGGGTGATTAAGCCATTTTCAAATTTCCATATAATAAATGACGGGGCGACGCGGCGGAGCTAAGCGACGCAAACCTTCGTACTTGGTGCGGCAGGAGGAGGTGAAGAAGGTCAAGGCGCAGCTGGAGGTTCTTCAGAACAAGCTGGCGCGTCTCCAGGCTCGTCCCCGCAGCGCGCGAGCCCAACTTCTGGACGTCGTGGGGGCGAATAACTCCCTCCGAGATATTATACATGGCCAGCAATTGGCGGTGGCTGGCGCTCGGTCCATGTTGGCTGGGATGGAGGTAAGAATAAGAATTCACACTTTTCATGCATTTTTAACGTTAAAGAAATGGGTTTACTCACAGTGATGTGTTTTTATATGCTGGTGGTGTCTGAGTAGGAGAGGCAGACTGGAAGTCCGTTGTGCAGACATATTCACTTGCCTAAAGAGTGGTGGGGGCGGCGCCAACTGCTGCTAAATGCGAAGACTGGTATGATCACTAGAGGCTTCCAGTATGTGGTGGCTCGCAGTCAGCATCTGGATCTGATGAAACCGCAGCTGATGGACCATCGATATGAAGACGCTCAGGGCAACTTTTGTTGCGAGAGATTCGAGTTTTTCCATTTTACTGGAGTCCAATCGATCAAGCAGGTGTTCGAAGCCATCAAATACTTCATGCTGAACATGGAGATCACGATCTCCGAAGCCTTGGGACATACAACAGTTCGTGAGGACTACGACACGGTGGATGATGGGACGTCGATCTGGAATTACCGACTGCTTTCGACAGATAGCAACGGAATCACGTCGGAGGTGAACAAAGTGGTGTTGACGGAATATTTTGACGAGTCGGTGACGATGGGAGGTCGGCCGTGTGCCGTGGTGGTCACGGACAGCGTTGATGTTGACGACCTCTATCCTTACAACCCCCGAGAACGAGTGCGACGAGATATCAGTGCCACGACTGTGCTGACAGAAATGAAACGCAAGAAGAACGAGCGGTCAACGTCCACCGAGAGCGAACAGCGAGTCAGCCACGTGTCTGGAAGCGAAGGAGGAAACACCAGTCAGGGTGATGGCGTCCACACCGGCGAAGAGGAAGGAGAGGAACTTGTGGTTGTGATGCAGCGTGCCGCGTTCATGAAAATGCACAAACCTGAATTCGAGATCTCGAGAAGTGCGATGAGGTCGTTAAAGGAAGGTATCGCGAGCTGGGGAGAGGTTGAGGTGCAGTCAATCAGAGGTGCTGTCAACGCATGATCCGTTTGTGCACCATTCTGGAAATATTTTAGGAGCCGACGGTGTAATGACATGTATAACAGTGGATATGTACTAAGAGAAGCCCTTGGAGCTCGCGTGCGCCTTGAAAGTAGAATAAGAAGCTTTAAGTGACAGGGCCGACTTCCAAATTTTTATCTGAATTCGCTATCGAGGAGATATCGGAGGTGGCGAACTTCCATGACTCGACCGCGACGCGCTTGCGAATGCAACTATACCATGGTAAATACGTGCTCTTTTAAGAATAATAAATGTAACAGCACCAAACAGAGATGACACACTCTTCTCAACCCAGAAATAAACCCTTCGATGAAGGACATCCAGTAACATGATACATGTAAAGAAAAAAGTAAATCCATTAAATAATGCCATACTTCTGATGTCGTTAAACAGAAGAAAATAAGTACTCGCTTACTTATGTTAGTCTGTAAGTGCGATTATCACCATCCGAAAAAATAATCTGAGTGCATAAGGTTCTTCTGATACGTCAGCCCGTTGACATTAGTGGTGGCAACGTTACCGTTATCTCTCTAGCACGGAAAATAACGTTATTGGGTTAAAAAGTTATTTTTTTTAGCGTTACTTTAATACTGTATGATATTTGCAATATCATGAATACGCTATAGCTATTTTTGTGTTTTTGGCATTGTAAATTGCAAAGCCCGCTAAAATCATTCTTGGCATCTTGTGCCACACTCTACGACTGATCTGAGTTTCTTTCTGACGGTACGCTGTCGCCTCTGTCTGGCGGTTGATCTGCGTCCGGTGCCCGAGCCGGAGGTGGTCACTGGTTCCACAGCTGAAGACTAGTCATTGTGGACAACGAGACGATTGACCTGGTACAGCATCTGCCACGCCGGGACGCCTACCGCTACGCAGAAGGCGATCCCCAGTGCGCCGTGACGCACAACGGCGTGACATTCCAGCCCATGGACCTCAAGGCTCTGCTGTCGGCGCCACCGTCTCGACCAACTCGTACGGCCGTCACTCGAGTGACTCGTATCGTGACCTGAACCCTGCTTACTTCCACATCGCCGCTGTGAACCTACTGGGCAGCCTGAATTCGATCGTCATCGTTGATGTCACGGCCGGTTCGGAGGTTTTAAGGTGTGCCGTGTTCCTGGAAGAGGATGCCCAGACGGCCTGGAGGAGTAACCGTGGAGCTCGGCTGCTAAGAGCACTGTGTACGCCAATAACTCGTCGTCTCTCGTGGATTTTTCGAGACGATGGTCCTCTGATGTCTTCGGGCTCGTACACGACGGGTGCTTATTACTACTACCTGCTTGAGATGGACGATGCTGGAGCCATCGTTGATGATGAGTGGGTGTACGACTCGGACGACGACCACTTGGACTTCCGGTGCTTCCCAAAGTCCAAGCTTGCCGCCGATACGGCGACCAACATCGGTCGAGCTACACTGACACGTCCATGCTGGCCTGCTCGGGTTCGTCGTTGGGCTAAGAGGCTGTCGGCTCGTCCGCTGCTTCAGATCGTTGTTCTCGTGAGCCATTCCATGAAGAGTTTTACGGCGGAACTGGATACAACGAGTATATCTCTTCTACGCGTCCTACTACAGTACATTTTCAATCAACACTACAAATTCTGATCTTTGACAGGGTTCTTTGGGTTTCCCTTCTGCTATAATAATGTGATCCCAGCTGAGCAAAGGATGCATCCAAGAGTGTGAAAAACTATCAAGTTTATTAGGAAGTGAGGAAGTGAGTAAACTGTCGAATGAAAGCCGAAGAAAACTATGCATGCATGTGAACTGGGCTCAATGTAAAATGCAGAATTATGCCGAAACGTAGCCTGATGATGTTCAAGAAGGCTTGCCATCGCGGAAGTCGAGCTCGAGAAGGTTGATTCTCCGCCATGAATACAATGTCGCGATTCACCCAAGCCACTTCCGAGCTAATGAAGCGATAAGCGGAAATGCCTTGGCATTGCCACACCATCAGTTGAGTGACGGCGGTTGCTCCTGTTCTTCCACTCGTTCTGCTGATGACGTCCGCAAGTAGTTCTAGAGCTCCCAGTCGCACTCCTTGCCGAGCGACCTAGCGTCAGAAGCAGTTCTGCGTGATGTCAATCACCTTCCATATATGACTCTCTGAAAGGTGGTCGCCTTGAACGCCTCCTTCCGTCGGTCGAAGTCCGATCAGCGTGAATGCTTCCCTTCGGCTAGCTTGGAAGTTCCGTCCGCTGAATCAGCGTTGTTTATGGCAATACCATACAGCTTATATGTGGTCTTTCCCATTTTTAAGAATCCTGGTTCGGTGATTGACTTTATCTTGACCAATCAGGAAGCCTGCGAATTGTGTTATTCTGAGCTAAACATCTAACTCGGACACATTTTACCTGTAAAAAATATAACGTTTTTTATTTAACGTTAAAAAGGAAACGTTGCCAGCATCCCAGTGTTTAGTCACATGTTTAGTCACATGACACCAGCGTGACCCGAAGACAAGCGGTGAACCTTCGTGCACCATCCATCCGAGCTAATTGATTCTCGCACTTACCCTTATTAATAAGTGGACGACACACGTGCCACCGCCGCCGCCGCCGAAGGCTGCTGTCAACCCTTGGGCCCCAAACGACAGCAGCGACCAAATTTCTCTCATCCGTCACTATAGTTGTTTCATATACTTGATCTGTCTCGATTTGCAGCCCGAGATCGCCTTGCCAGTAGTGCTGAAGCCTGTGGAAAAACCATCGAAGCAATCATCCGCACGCGGAGGGAGTGCTAAACATCGTTACTCTATACTAGTATTGAGGTTACGAAGGCTTTCAGTGCTCGCGTCGCGCCACTACACGTCGATACGGGAGAGCGCACTGTGTCCTTCCAGGAGCTAATGCTGTCTGTGCTGCTCAGATCAAACCAAAGCAGTGGCGAGTGTATCCATTCTGGGGTACATGTACCGCATAAGAGAACTCATAGTTCGCAGATATCTAATAGTTCACTCGCCAATACCAGGACACTATCGTCGATCGGCAGTATACATAAAACAATGTTTTGAACTTCTAACTCAACACTATATATCATAGCGCCGCAAAACCAGTCGTTCGCAAATGCCAGTGCCGCTGCCGCTCCATCATTGATTTTTTCGCCTAGCCATCACCTCGTTTGGCACACCAAGCAACCACAAGTCCTCCGACAAGCCCTCTGTCAGGATCAGGCAGAAAGCGAACAACCTGTAATGGATCCACACCGAAGGTGTATATACGTGTGGCGGTGTCCAACCGGTTCGAGTTGAGAGTTTTGCGGTGAAAGGTCATTCTGTGGAGGAAACTATCAAACGCTTCTATCCCAATCTACTTCCCGCCCAAGTGCGCTCCAAAACACGCCTATGCTACATGCGAAGGGCTTCAAGGGTCACCCAGTCCCTCCTCAATTCGCTTCGCGGTCAATCCAACACTGAGTAGGGAGACAAGTCGTCGCAGGCATGCTGCGAGCGCAGCCCGCGGAGAGGCCATTCACTTTATCCTAGCCCTCTATTCGTTACCATATGCCACCCAAAATTTTGCATGTTTTTCTCTTGCAGCTACAGCCATACGTCTTCGATACGCGAGTTATGAGTTCTCTTATGCGCTATTGGCCAATTTTCCAAGATTGTGGTGACCGACCGGTACAGTAATGTGCGTGAGTACAGTAGTGAACGGGTCTACAGCTAATAACCTCCTAGGATCAGGAGGTACAACGTCACAATCTGGAGATGAACAAAGGTACTAGTACTGAGCTAAAAATCCAGCAAGATGCGTTTGACCAATCACGCTCGAGTGACTCAAAACGTTGCCACCGAACACTGCGAGGATCCAACCAATGGACCAAGGTATTATTCATTGCATCAAAAGGTATATACAATCTGAAAAAATGATGTTTGCTTTAGATAGACTAGGAGAAGGAGAAGATCATCCCTACAAAGTAGACCTTCTTACCACACTGATGTGGTGCGAGGATGCATGGTCAAAGGTCAGCGCTTCGACCATACAGCATTGCTGGCACCACTCCCAGATAATTAACAAAGCAAGCGTATGCTCAGTTAGTTTAAATCAATACAGACACGTCTGCGTCCAAATCAATTTCTCTTTATACGCTCGGAGTCCTTACACAGTGAATATATTAGGTGTTCACTACTCACGCACATTACTGTACATGTACAATAACACACAATTCAGGATATAGGATACTAGTACACACATCACGTCATCTGTATTAAGTATGTGGCAAATACCGTGTGTCACGCATTGTGCTGTACCCTTTTCTGCTATGAATACCACCGTTATGCACTGACAGAGACAGTCGCCTTCGTCATCATCGATTACAAAAATATCACGGGCATCTAGGCATTTCTTGAGTCACTTTGAAACTGGCCACGAAAGCCTGTAGAACATCATGCACAGCAGCTACCTCCAACCGCCGAACGTGCACATGCTGAGCGACGGTGTGATCGGAAAAGTGAGGAGTTCAACGACGACAAGATACACAAGTTCAAGACCACAGTATTTCCAACATCGACATGGTAGCGTGGTGGTGGTTGCACACGAGGTCCTCCAGACAGCACCGCAGACACAGTCCACGCGGGCTGCGGCTCCTTCCAAGCACAAGGGTATGTTGAACCCAGTTCCCAACAAGCCTCTCTCAGAGCTCGCTGTCAACATGGATGTCCCTGACCAGTATGCTGCAAAACTACTGACCGCAGAGGGAAAAGGTGATACAGAGCTGCGCCGACAGCGTAGTCGGACAGGTATGCAGCGATACAGGAAAAAGATCGAGGACCATGCGATCACTTTAGAGCGTGACGTCAGAAAGCTACGAGGAGAAACCCAAACGCTTCAGCTCCAGTGCCAGACGCTCTCTTCCGGTGTCCCCACAGGAACGACTGCCTTGTCGGTGGTGGCAGAATACTTTCGCCTGTTCCGCTACGGCTTGAAAGGATCCGCCCTAATGAACGACCCCGACAACAGCACGAAAGTGGCCCCGAACACCAATGTTTCTACCGTACAACGCGACTTCCTGCATGCAGCGACATCGCCGGATGTGATTGGCGAGACGGGGTTTGGCGTTGAGAGCCTCATCGAGGACTACCGACGCCTCGCTCTCTACCTGCCAGACTCGGATACCCAACTCGTGCGACTCGATACCGGCCCCGAAGACTCGCTCACCGCCACCACTACAGTTGGAATCACCATCACGGCCAACACGCTGCACTTCGCGTTCCCTCATCTCGTCCACAATGGAGACCGAGATCAGTGGTCACCGCTTGCTGTCAAGTTGCTCGACCAGCGGTTTGTGCTGCGAGGCTTGATCCATTTCAAGTGGGACAGCATAACAAGCCGCGTGAAGCTTGTGCAGTCAAAAGCGGACCTTTTGACTCCGATGCTGCACTTACTGGGCGACTTGGAGACCGTCTCTCGCGTGTTCGACAACGCACTTGTCACTCCAGAATGCAAGCTTGCTCAGTAGGCAAGTCTTAAATACTGCAACAGAAGTCAGTCTGTTAACCAGTACAGTAACACGTATAATACCGGCTAAAGAGAATCGCCATCATTCCGAAACGTTGTGCCAGAAGCTCAAGGCTGTCCGAAATGCCAGCGAAGAAGCGCAAGTCGACGAACCAAGTGCGGAGGGAGGAGGCAGAGGCGCTTAGGGAGCAGATTCGGGAGCTGCAGGACCAGGTGCAAGAGCTCAACGCTCGGGCGGAGGCGGCGGCAATGACTCCGAGTGACCATTTGCATCTGCTGCGGCGCTCGCTGCGCACGAAGAATGCACTGCAAGAGTTAATTCACGACCAAAAACTGGTCCTGGCCGGCGCTCAGTCCGAGCTCATAGACTATCAGGTGCACCACCAACGCTTGGCAGCCTTATACTATACTCTTAAGCTGATCTGACATGGTATCCGTTATTTCCTTGTTGGTTATCCAGGAGGGACAGGTTATGAATCCTCTGTACTCGTACGTTCACCTGCCAAAGTGCTGGGTGACACGCAGGCAGCTGCTGGTGGATATGAAAGACGACAAGCTCAATTCGGCGCTCCCATACGTCTTCGCGCGCTCGCAGCACCTCAATCTACTAACCAAACACAGCTCGGAAAATCGCTACGAAGATGCTGCGGGTGCCTTTTGCTGCGAACGATTCGAAGTGAACCAGTTGGTGGGAGTCAAGTCTCTGAGGGAAGTGTACAATGCAGCCAAGTTCTTCTTGACGAATGTGGAGATTAGCACGACGGAGGCGCTGGGCCAAATCACTGTGCGGGAAGACTACGACACGATCGGAGAGGACGAGTCGATCGGCAGCTTTCGTCTGATTTCCGCTCGTCCGACTGGAATTGTGACAGAGTCGAACAAGGTGCTGTACGACAAATTTTACGAACACTTTTTTGTGTATGGTATTATACGGATTATTGTGTTACATGCTTTCGCCAAACTCTAATAACCATGCGCGACTGGCCATTCCTTCCTGTCACGTGCATCACCTCTTCACACTCCGTCGCCTCTCCTCCTTCTTATAGCCCTCTGTTTATTGTTTGTGCCTCATCGCACCATCTTCTTCCTGTCTGGTCCCACCAGAAGCCGATGTCGTTTCCGCCCCAACGTACAGCTCATGTGTTCTGTATTCCGTCGAGGCTCGCACTGTGATGCTCTTTTGTCTGTCCATGGCGTAATGGGCGATCCAATCCGCCGTCTTGTTGTGCTGCCTGTAGTGGTGACTCCAAGTTGCGACCCCGCATATAGCCGCCAACCGTTTAGTGACTCGATACCAATGCTTCATCTTCTTCGATTTTGGTCTGTGCGTGTTCCTCATCCAACCGATGATAAGCACACTATCACCAACCACATGTAAGTTGCTCCATTTCATTTCGACCGCTTTTGCTGGGAGCCTTTGTAGCCCGACCAATTCTGCCACGTTATTAGTCATCGTTTGACCTCCCAACGCCGTCGCTGCTGCCCACAACAGTGTTCCTGTCACCTGTCCATTCGAGACTGCATCCCCAGTCAGCTCCCCGACCACGATACCACTTCCCCCGGGCCCTGGATTTCCCCGGGAGCCTCCGTCGAATAGGCCGATCCTAGTTGGGCCCGTCGGTGCTGTCAGTACCTTGCGCTCTGTTCCTACACTCCAAGCTTTGAGAAGATGACCCGCCGCGGCAAGTTTGGGTTTCGAGTCCACCGTCAATGGATATAAACTCAGTGTGTAGCGCCTGCACGCTTCCAACAGCCCTTTTCGTAATCCTTCTGCAGCCTCCGCTAGTGTGACCTGCTGCGTGCTTATCGCGTGCACGCGATTGACATTCCACCGCCAAATCGCTGTTACCGTTAAGGCACAGCCACTAGCCCATATACCCTGCGCCATATCATTCTTTTCCTCCCATTCCGTGTCTTGTTGTTGTATACCCCATTGAACAACCCAAGCCGGGAGGCATTTGAGCCGAAACCACAAAATGTTCTCTATCATGTCCGCCCTGAGCTGCTCTTGTGTACGTCCATCGTCCTCCTCGTTTCTCCACATGTGCAGCAGTACGTCCCAGAAAATTGCCGCCTCCGGGCATGTCCATATTAAGTGATCAGCTCCTTGGCGTGTGTCTCCCGTACATTTTCCGCCCTGCACTTGTATTGTGTTTCCTTGTTGCACCACAATCTCAACCTCCCCCACTTTAGCTTCATCACATTCTGGACTTGATATGCTGGCACCCCTTTCATCTTTTGAATTCGCCCCCACTGCACTACGCATAGTGCGTACGCTATCTGCTTGTGTTGCTTCCGCCACTTATCTTCTATCTTGTCGATCGCAATATTCGCTTTTTATGCACACTACGCCGTGGTAACAGTACTTTGAATTGCTTCCTGGTCATGGACCACCTCCTTTTGCCAGCCCAGAGTGGCTTCATTCGAGTTAACCAGGGGTGAGGGGTTACCCATAACCTCTGATCCTGAGCTTCAAGCCATCTCGCTGCTGGTTGTGCATCCGTACTTCCACCGTCTTCTCTTCTTCCTGCCGTTCTCCCTGCATTTCGCCTATTGCCGTGCTCTATCATCACTGGGCGGAAGTCTGACCCGAACATCAGCATCGTCTGGTAGTTTGCCTTCCTCATCGCTGTATCCGGATGCGTTGTGGCTGTTGTCCGACCCACTGACCTGTTCCTGATGTTGGTCTGTTATGCTCTGGTGTTCTGCTTGTCCTGGGAGATTCTCTTGTGATGATACGCCAGGTCTGACCTTCTTTGTTGATTGTACGTCGTTGATGCATGCACTGTCTTCATCCAAAGTTATCGTGTTATCTAGTCCATCTTCTGCCTATGTAATATGTCGGGGCGATTTCGCATTCAATTGAGTTTCGTGTGTGTGCACATCCCCCTCATCGGTTGTTGTCACATCCTCTTCCTTTTTGGTTGCACTGATGGCTCGTGAAATTGCCTTCAACTCTTTCGTGGCAGCTTTCGCTGTCTTACGTTGGTCGTACGGTACTCGATCCAGTTCCGCTCTTCCGTGCTTCGCCAAAATCATGTTTCTTTTGGCTAGCATTTCCTCCATATTGTCGCTATAGCATTGGCATCCTTCCGCATCGTATGTAACAGCTTGAAGTGGTTTCCACTTTTATTCCATCTGAGCACCATTACCGTAGGCAAAATGCCCTCCCCAACCATATCCTGCAGCATCCCGATAGCCTTGCCGGAGTCCAGGGCTTCCGTTGTTCCCGTTTCAATGGGCCCGCCGTTAGGCATGGTTTCGTTCTTGTATGCATAGACCTGTAGCCGCGCCATTCCCTACGGATCCATATCCAGGACGTATACTGTCTCTCGAGCATGCATCGCCATGGCTTGAAGATGTGTCGGCCTCACCCAAAACTCCTTGGAGACTTCTGTTCGCACAGATTTCTTGCGCTGATCTACATAGTGGGCTGCGATAGCACTTATTTGAATTTCCAGACTGCTGCTCCAATTACGTCCTCATTTCCACTTGCCTCCAACTCAACAGCTAATTCTTCCGGTCTCAGCTGTGCCTCGTCAACCAGATTGGCTATCATTCCATTGATCACCTGCTTCTTGAGTTCATTGACTTGCTTTACGATGGTTGAGCTCGGTGGCACTAGCCCAGTTGAAACATTGCTAAGGGCTGCGTATGACGCATACCAGCCACAGTGTCCATTAGCTTCTACATCCGTTATGGTTCCGCCTAGCACCCCATCCAGGTTTCGATTGGGAAGCCATGATCCGTTGGCGGCAGTGATCCCATGTAGACACAGCTTTCCAAGTCTTCATTATCTTCGGCAGTGTCCACCTGTGTCATTGCGTGGTCCGCGTTTGCGTCACTCATCGACGCACTATCCATTGCTGCTTCCTTCTCCATAATGTTCCCCGATACGCCGCCGAGTTTGTCGCCACTTGGCGCTTTGTAGTAGTGATACATGAACTGCTGCATAGCTCGGCGCCCCTCTTTACGCGACTGTCTTGTGCTGGTGAGAGTCGGCGACCGTGATCTCGCCTTATCTTCTGTTGTGCACGTCTTCATCAATTTTTGCATTGTTTGGATTTCCTCCGTCCCTGTTGCCAATTCCCATTCGGCTGGAGGGTGCCTCTTTGGTGAGGTGGATCGCAATCTCACTGGTACATTGGCGGTCTTATTCTTTCCGCCCCGGTGAAGGCTCTGGAGAATTATCCCGCTGCTCGATGTAGTTTCCTTCCTCGCGAGGGGTTTCATCTGATGTCCCAACTTTCTTTACGTTGGATCCCAACCTGTTTGCTGTTAGAATCCTCCTCTCTGTGGTCCTTCCCCGTGGCGATATACTCCTTGTCGAGACTGCGGTCCTGTTCTTAGTTGTTTCTTCGTAGGTCCCCCGTCCGCTTTATGCACCTCCTCCACCATCTCGATATCTCCAATATGTTGTTCGTCAGTTGATGGTGAGTCAGCTTCTGGGTCAACTTGTGCGTTTTTGTATTTTAAGTACTTGTTACCAGTGTTGCCGTCACCCTCCTCCGCTATCTGTTTCGCATCACTGTGCACTTTGTTTGTGTGCTCATTTTGCGTGTTGTGAGCTGCTGCTTCCTCAATCTTAATGCTGTGTAATTGTTCCCATTCCCGCGGTAGCGTTGGTCCCTCTGCTAGCACCGACGTAGGTTGGTGTTGGTCCTCCTTCCTTTGTCCCCGTGTGGGCACCTGCTGCTCCGTCATATCCGTTAGATCTTGTTCCACTTTCCCGTCTAGTCCTTTAAGCATTCGCCTTCGCTGCTCCATCGTTGTCGGTAAAGCTCGTGGCTGGTACGTTCTGGAACTCTTTCCAGTTTTGGACGGCTGCGCACCTATCACTCTGAATGTGTGTAGGCGAACGGTGTTCTCCATAGTTGCTTCCTCCACTTTGCAATATCTGGTCGGATGCTCCGGTGATCTGCATGCTTTGCACGGCCAGTTTACATGAACGTCCTGATGATGCACCACCATCTCTGCCTCTTCATGAATGATATAGCCCGTGTCTTTCAACTTCGGTGGGCACGCTTTCGCACGTATCTTCACAATCCACTGCTTGTCATTTATTCCTGTGTCTCCAATTTCCGTGTGAGCCAAAGTTTGCACCTGCAAACCCATCTTTTTGCCTAACACCCATAACAGATCCTTGGATGCCATTGCCCCCTTCCTAAGCGAGACTGTGAAATTATAGTAGTCTAATTTCACAAGTTGAAAAAGTCGTCCGAGCCTCCACTCTTTGGCTTTCATAGTCAACTAGTTGCAGCAACCTCATTGTTAGTACCCGATCCACCTTTTCGCAGCATTCTTGCCCTTGAAGGTGACTGTGATAACTCTTGTGTCACTCTCGAGCTCAATTCTGGATAGTTCTGCTTTGAATTCATCAATTTCCTGTTGTTGCTTAGGCGGCGCCTCTGTTCCTACCGTGGTCCGTGCTAACAGCGCTCCTCTTGATAAATTTCCCCAAAACGCTGACCTGGCGCCAAGTGCGCATACAGGGGATATTTCAGAGCAATGAGTATGTCCGTGAAAGTTGCTAGTTCCATTGGCGTCATGGACTGCACAAGAAAACGAGGTGAGAAAGGCACTTCCAGTTCCTGATTGAGAATCATCAACAGTGCCCGATCTTCATCTTCTGTCCGTTCTCTGAGCTTTGTTATATCTGCTACTGGTTTCATGCAATTTGAGTAGGCGCTATTGCTCCTCCGTGAGATCTGTCGCACTGCCTCCTTGTTGCAGTTACTGCTCTTAGATAGTCCCCCGTCGATGGCGTTTGTTGTTGTCTCTTTGCCTCTTGCTTGTTGCTTGTGAACGTGAAACAGTGGATGCGCTCCTCTATTTCCTCTTGGTCCAGCCCTTCCTTCACGACCCACTGCTTCAACAGAAGTTGCATTCTTCCGGCGTGCTCCTCGTTCCATTCTCCCAGAAGCTGATTATGCCCTTGTATTTAGCGCACTGCTGCGACGTGATGTCATCCTGCCATTCGACTTCACTCTCCGCTGCTTGTCCTTGGCTCTTCGATGATACCGCTTTCTCGTCTTCGTACTTTTGAAATCTTCGCGTTCTGGCCAATTCATTGAGTCGTTGCACCAGATGGAATACATATTCTGCCGGTGCGTCGTTGAGTAGGTAGGACCGCAGCTGCTTGAAAACTACTTCTCCATCTCCCTGATCTGCTCCTCTCCAGTTGCGTCCATTGTTCTTCCGCTGTTTATCTGCTGAGTAATCGGACTGTCGTTTCCGCTGCGGCGACAGTTATCTTGCGCTCTGCTTGGTCGGGACAGCTGTCTTCTTCTCCCTTGCCGCTGAGCTCTTGTCAGCTTTTCCCACCGTAGTCCACTGGATCTCTGTGGCAGCTTTTTGCTTCTGCCGTGTCGACGCCGTTTTTCCTTCGGCTTGTCCGCCATAATTGTTGTCGACTTGCTTCAGTCCGCTTTTGACACCCATCGCATTATCCCCGATGCCCTGCGCTTCTAATCGCTTGCCCGAGCCGTCTACCACGATCGACTCCATGCTCCCCCGTTCCTTGGTCATGTCGTCTCCGTGCTTGCGTCCTTCCAGTCTTATCTGAAAGATTGTATACCGGGGGGTTACGCGTCCTTCCAAATGCCCCCCCCCCCCCCCCCCCGTAAGCTGTTCTCCGCCGATCTGATCCCGAGTCCACAGAGTCTCGTTCGCCAGCCGGCAAGTTGGGAAGTGAAAATTTTACGAGCACCATGAGCTGATTGGAGGACGGCCATGCGCTGTCATGGTCACCGACAGCGTCGACGAGGACGAGTTGCATCCGTACGATCCCAAGACACGAGTTCGGCTGGACGTGAGCGCCACACTCGTCATGACGGAAGTGAGGAGGAACAGACCGGGGTGCACAAAACGCCACGAGCAGCAACCCGTTGAAGGAAGTGGGGCCGAAGTTGACCAGGCCCTCAAAACGGACGTTGACGAGGAGTCGATGATCTTGATCCGGTGCGCATCTTTCATGAAAGTCCGTCGGCCAGAATTCGACGTGCCCACTGAGACACTGAGCGCTGTTGGTGATGGCTCAGCGGGCTGGGTCAAGGTGATGCTGCAGACGATTCGCGAGTTTGTCTGTGCGTTGTAATAAACCACTTCATACGAAAGACTCACGCTCGTGGCTCGTGGAAACCTGTGTAGGTTTACTGACATGTATTGGAGATTCACGGAGAACAAAACAAAGCAACAGTCTGTGAACAAACGAGTTGGCAAGTGTGTGTGCAACACAACGATTTAGTGTCGATCATCCCACCACTACGTATGGCCACCGGGAAAATTGCTCGCACATATCGACCATCGCGGTTTTCGGCACTTCGAGGTTTGGCTGGTACGTCTTGATGAATGCGGCCCGTCGTATATCCACCACGACTTTATCCTCATCTTCGTTACCATTTTGGTTGACTTCTCTACCGAGCTCACGATCGAGTTCAGCATTCTTGTTGCGCCGCTCTTCAGTCAATACGATAGCCGTCGTGAGGTCTCTCCTGAGTGAATCGTACGGGTGCACGTCATCCTCGTCAATGCTGTCTGTAACCAGCACAGCGCGCGTTGATTTTTGAAAGTCATTTTGGTCTTCGAAGTACTGCCGTGTGAACGAGGCAGAATCGAGCCACGCTGGCGTGGTTTGACTCCAATCGGTGATTCGATATGGACACACCATCATTTAGGCCGTCGTAGTCTTCCCAAGCCGTGATATCTCCCAGCACCTAATCTCCGTATTGAACATGAAGAAAACAAGCGCATCTTAGACTTGCTTGAGTGATGAGATCGCAGATGAAGCTCCTGTCCGTGTCATCGAACTGTTCTCCGGACATGTCCAAGTGGTGAGACCTTGTCATCAAATAGTCGTAAGATTGTCTGAACTTGACACCCTGGCATAACGCGATTAGGAGCTGCGATGGCGACAATGATGCCGCAGACGACAACAATTCGATTCAGGTCTGTACGAACGTATTGATGTGCCTTTCGCGTTTGCCGCACACTGCAACAGAACTGATCGACCTCATCAAGAAGAATGTACTGGCCGACTACGCTACGACCGTCAGATTTGCCAAGGACGAATGGGGTGCAGTACAGAAGAGCAACGGGCAGCGTCGATGAAGTTCAGACCCTTGTTCGTGCTGATGCTAGTTGACACAGCATCACTACTCACCAATCGGGTCCAGGCAGTTCTCGACCGGACAACTCGGATGGAGATCACGACTACATGGGGAACGCGGAATGGGCAAGTAGTTGCTCACACGCTCGACGTCATCCGAGCCCCTGGGTTGTTGTTTGCATGTTGTTTGCATGTTGTTTTCTTTCTTCGTGGGACAGACACGCTAGGGATAGCTTATCATATCGATATACGCTTCAATTCATTCTGCAATTTTCCGTTTCCGACACACTGCGATTGGTTTATAAATTGGAGCACGGACACGGTAGAAAGGAACTCAGCACTAATTGTTTCAGAGACAGTCACTAAAAATAAGATAGACTCACTTAAGTAAAAAAAAAGAAAAAAGAAGAGGTATTCACCACTATTCAGAGGAGATTCGCACCAATTGAAAAAAACATATAACCACTCCCTGGAAACCGAACAAACTATAATAAACACCGAGTGCTATCGTATTCTTGTGCATTTAAGTTTTTTTTCTGATGGAGCCTAGTGGTACCGCCAGCGTCCGTGGGTGGAGATATGGTGATCCGGCGGTAATACTCCGTATGGAAGCTTCAAGTTGCAGTTTCCGCGATCAATTACAGCTAAAACCGATCTTTTACGCTGTACGATGAACCATGTTGAACGCGAGGAAGACCATTTAGCCACGTCCTGACATGAAATGCGCTGTAAAATGACGAAGTGTACCTCTCAACGTTGTGAATCGTCTTGGGAACACTGTATTGCCCGCTACAAGAAGCTGAAGTGTCAAGAAGTTGAGTTTAAAGTTTTATTAATTCGAGGTCAACACACAATGCCTACAGATGCGCCTCCGTCTCCAGTGGAAGTACGACTGACTCAAGCAATGAAGGATTTATTTGACTCCAAGTTAGAAGATACTCCGTCAATGATGGCGCAGCTCGTGTATTATTTCATGTGTCCTGAGATCAGAATTTTTCACATCCCCGGTTCGGTTCTGGAGCTGTGCAAAGTCCAGAACTACGTGAAAACTTGGAAGCAGAAGAACAGGCGAGACTCAATGGCGCCTGTTTTTGAAATTTGCCGCCTTAGTATGTACGATTTGAATGTTGACTCCCGTTCTCAAGACTCTTTGTTGATTTTGTGCGACTCAAAAGTTTAGGATGATGTTGTGGAACCCATGCTTAGTACTGGATCTACAGCTCGGCCCTTTCGAATTGGATTGACAAGCATGCAACTCATTGAGCGCTACGTCTCCATTCAAGAATAATCACCTTTGCGTACAATCCTGTACTTAGATATATTGTGAAACAGAAGTACCCTGTGTTTGTATTTGGAATTTCGGATCGGAGTGGATCACTGCTACATATCGTGTACTTTTGTGCATTTATTATCGCTTCTTGGCGTGGTGCCGGTGAAATGTGCCCTAAGTTTAAGCGAGTGGCAATTCACTTAATTAAGATGTGGGTGCAAAACTCTCGCTTTTCGCGCTGGCAGGCGTACCATATTCCACCTGGCTACGCAACAACCAACAATCCGCTAGAAACCTACCACTACACACTGAAGCTCGTCAACGACAGTAAGCGTGCTACACCGACTTAGCTGGTCGGTCGCCTTGATTTGTCCCGAATTGGATACAAATCCTCAATGGCCCCGTTCTCTGTTCTGTGTAAAGTTTCGAAGAGAATGAAAGCCGCGTTTCTCCAGGCAGACAAAAAAGACAATGTTGACGGAGATTGTGCACCACTATGATTTCATATTAGTTTGTGTATCAGCTGGCCCAAGATCTGACCAGCAAGAGTCTGATTTAGAAATCGCAGCAGCACGCCCAATGCCATCGGACGCTTGTAGATCCTACAGCTCCGCTAATTACGCGATATTGATGTGGGTGGGGATGCCCCAAGGCGGCTGGGTCGTTGATGCAAGCGGTAGAGCATGCATGTGCCTTGTTTGGAAGAAAGCAGGCATTTGTTTTCACGTGATTAAGGCAACGAAGTTCGCCGAACTCCCGTGCCCTGATATGCCCGCACCAGAGCCGCTGTTCATGAGACCAGGATCGCAGGCGCTGGCGCGCCCTTCCCGTACATTCCCACATCGAAGCATAGAAATGCCCCAACTGGAGCCCATAGAAGATGGAGCAGTGGTCTTTGGGCCATATTCATTTGATGAACCCGTGCAGATTTCACCGCCAAGTGAAGGCCAACATATACACGGTGTACATGTAGAGGCACCACCTTCACCGAATCTGCTGGTCAATCCAAATGTATCCTTTGTATCTGTGAACAGCAATATTGATAGGCTCCTAGCTACAGACAACGACAACCCCCTAAAGTGGGACCTACAAAGGCAAGTATAAAACAAAAATAAGGCAGCCAGTTTAAAGTATTTTAATCCAATCAACGGGCTAGATAATTAATGGACAGCACGTCAATCTGTTCCCCCACTCGTGCATTTCGCCATTGCGAGGCGAGCCACCATGGCTTTAGAAAGCATCCGTCTTATTGGCTGCAAGCCCACGGCTCGCAAGTTTGACATCCCGTTGACAACACTACAGGCAAGCGAAGGATATAGCCAACTTCGAGGGGCCGCAGACAAGCAAGACACTAAAATGACAGGGGGCAAAGAGCATCATACCTTTCGCACACGGCGTGGTGACCTACATGAAGGATGTACGTTGCGAAGAAGAGGTAACGCAAAATAGTATGACTTAAGTAATGTGCTAATAGTACTAACATATTATTCGTAAAGTATTTGTGCACAGGAAAGATGATAGAGTATATAAAACAAGAGCACCACGCTTGGTTATAATCGTATCTAGCATCGAAGTCAAGTGACGAAAGACGTGTGAATGCACTGATGCGCTTATGCCAGCGGTTTGCACAGCGGTAAGCATCATTTATTTTCGAATATTTAATAACTTATTCTGACAAATTTGGTTTATTAACTTTTGTTTAGACACGGGTTTTCAACGCAAAAGCCACAGCATGCCAAGCAAAATGAATCTTCATTGCAGCATATGCATTTAGAATTTGCGGTCAAGTTTTGGGATGAATACAGCCATTTTCCAAGGAATGCTATCTACAATGTCGACGAAACAACCATTTATTTCGACACTCCACCCCACAAAATTTGGGCCCTCAAGGGGAGAAGTGGATCTGCAAAAGTGAAGCACGTGCAGAAGAATTCTGGAAGCCTGACAGCTGTCCTCACAATTCGGGTTGACGAACGTTTATTTTATTTATTTATTTTCACTTTATGGCATACTGAAACTAAATGATTTTTACGATTTCGGAAAAAAAAACTGCCAATAGTTTTCGTTCTGCGAGGGATGCCTGGCGGATCTGTGGAGACAAATGAGTTGTCAATGTATCCAGAAGGAAACGTTTACACGGTCCAAGAAAATGGATGGATGGACGCAACTGTTTGGGAGTTTTATATTGAAAGTTTGTTTAAATTTGAAATAGAATCTCCTTCTGTCCTCCTTCTCGATAACTTCGACTCCCATGTGTCGGAAGGAGGACAGAATGTGGTAGCGGAGGCTGCCTCAGCACTTGTGCGTCCTGTTCCACCAAACAGCACATCCGTCTGTCAGCCTTTTGATGTTGGGGTTATGGGTCCGCTCAAGAGGAAGCTGACAGCTGGGTGGCTGTCTGAAAACATTAATGGTTGCGCGCACCGCGCAGCAAAAGAGACTTGCTGCGGTCAAGCGCACCATTTTAGCATGGAAAGACATTAGCGAGCACTATGTTGTTCGTAGTTTTGAAAAAGCTATTCCGAGATATCATGTTGTCCAAGTATAGAATAAAAATACATTCTTTTTTACCAATCATAAATCGCAAATCCCTTAAGGGTACGGATTGTTTTGTCCAGTTGTCCCGTCTACTTTGTATGACGGATATAATTCAGTGGGGGTACGGATTTCACTATTGTTGTCTGCATTCAATCCACGACCATGGAGCCAGCTGGGACACAGCCGGTGTATGTAGAAGCAGTTCCTCCCCAAAACATGTTGGTCAATCCAACTGTCTCGTCCATTTCTGTGGGCAACAGTAGTGATGGGCTCTTAATTAGGCAGTCATCGAGCGCACCACGATTGGAACCACCCCACGACAACGAAAACAATGAGGTCCTTCGTCAATCAAGTAGGCGTAGACGACCTTCACTGCGCGCACGGGAGTCGTACGCACTTACAAAACGCCGGCGACCATGAGCGTGTCAACATATTTACCGAACCTATACATTCCCATACGATGCTACATAAAAAAAAAATTCATGCACGTGAAAATGCTCCTCATTGATCATTCCGGAATTCGCCAAGCGGGGCAGAAGCCGAGGTGTTCTGCTCCTTCCATCTCAACGAGATGATGCACTTATACATCAAGCACAAGAGATCGTGCACTGTGCTGATATAACGGGCGACTCATGGCGCTGGCGCTCGCGGCCTCGACGCTCGATTTCCACCCGAAACTGCGGCTAGCAGCGCCCACCGCCGTGTCCAACGACTCTGAGCACTCGCAGCAATTGCTGCAGCACCGGGCGCTGCCCACCGTCACCTCTAGTGGCCGCAAGGGGCAGCAGGCCGAGGTGTCACGCTGGACAAGCTGCTGCAGCTCCGGAACTCCACCAGCGTCAATACCAGTGAGCAGGTGACGCCCGACGACTTGTTCCACTTGAGTTTTCTGCACGGCGCGTGCATTGCGCACAAGAACGCAATCGTCCCGTGGCAGTTTGAAGCGCTAGGGCCCAATCAGGACGACGAGGAGCACAACCTGGCCACACTGATCCACGAGAACGACCCGGACCTGCTGCTGAAGCTGCGCAAGTGTCCCGATGTGGACTTGTTCCTGTCATCGGGCGTGCGGAACAACGGCTACTGTGAGGTCACGATGGCATACACAAAGTACCTGAACTCGAGGTTGCTACTGCTGTAGGCGCTGACCAAGGAGATGTACGACGGACTCAAGAACGTGCCTGGTATGGTAGCCTACTTCAGCTCCAAGGACACAGTGGATCACCTACCCAACGACATTGACATTGATTAGCGAAAATCCATGGGCGAAAGCGCTCGGCGGCAGTACCACAAAGACACCAAGAAATGACAATCGTGACTCCAGCAATGACAAACAAGTTTTAGCGGAGCTCGAATAGTATAGTTGATCGTCGGGTAGAAAGCAGTGTACAATTACAAACTACTACTAGAGTATGTAGTAATAGACATTGAACTTCATCTCGTCCCTGTTGACACTTTTGGTCAACCTTGAGCATGTCTACAAGGCGAAATGGTGCGCCTACATGCGTCCCTCGTAGTCATGCGCACCAGCACGAGGTTGTTGTACGTGTTGATGACGGTCTGCAGTCTATCGATGATCAGCATGACCCCGCCGAATGCAAGCGGCGTTGACGACAGGTCTTCCTTGTTATAGAAACCCTGCCACACTGTGAGAAAGAACACAATGTACGATTGTGGTCACGTGATGTCCCCGAGATTCGCGGCCACCGAGTAGCCAAAGAGCAACACACTGTTGCTAAAATTGGGTGGAAGCCCGCAATCTGCGTAGCTAACTACCCAGAGTCCGACCGCCTGAGCGAGCAAGCCCGTTTGCTGAATTTCGACCAATCCGCGAACTTTAACATCAGCTTCGACATTTGCGATGGCTGACGATACTATGGAGCACCAGGCTGGTGTCGTCCAACCAAATCAGTTCATGCAAGCAATTGAACACATCGCAACGAGTCTGAGCCAGCAGAATGCTCAGATATACCAAGATTTTCAGTCTTACCTTCTAGGGTATCAGCAGCAAGTCCAGCAACAGATGCAGGCGCACCAGGTGCTATGTGAGCACAAGATTGAGGGCGTGAGCATGCCGACGTACAATGACCGCCCGAATGAGTCTGTTGACGAGTTTATCTTTCGAGCCAAGCTCTTCATGTAAAGGAAGTGTCTTGACTTCACGAGCACCCAGAACGGTACATGTGTCGTGGCTATGCTCGCGACCAACTTCCGTGACGGCACCGCGTCATGGTATCACGCGAATGTGATGGTAGAGTATGTGGCCTACCACAATATCGATGAGTTACAGGCAGCCTTGACGGCACAGTTCATGCCGCCTGATCAGCAATTTCGCCTACGTGCAGGACTCCGTCGATACAAGCAGTCTAGCTCCGTGGACGACTACGTGACAGATTTCCGCCGTCTTATTGCTCAAATCCACGGCATGCATCCTCTTGACCAGGTGAACCATTTTTGTGAGGGCCTGAAATCTGAGACCATGAAAGAAGTCATGTATCTACGCTGTGTTACGCTGGCCGATGTCATTGCTGGTGCGCAGGCCAACGAGCGCACGCACTCCTCGGGCAACCGTGGTCGCAACACGAGTTCGCCTCCTATGAATCGTGACTCTCTGTAGGCGCGGGTGCCAGATGGACCGACGTCGATGGACGTGTCAGTAGTTGACAGCCGTCAGATCGGCAAGAACGCTTGTCACGAACGTAATCTCTGTTTCTATTGCAAAGAGAGCGGATATCGCATTGCCAACTTCCCGCGTAGAACGGGCAGCACCGAAGACAAGGACAGGGAAATGGGTTGGCTCGGCGGACGTAAGTGGAGTGTCTGTCGAGCCTGCTAATCAAGAATCTCCTATAACCACCGAGAGATCGTCGATTGAGAACATGGAACTTTCGACGGTTTCGGTTGGTCCCAGCGCCCCTTTCACCATGACGGTCATATTGCTGACAAATGTTAGTTGACTCGGGAGCCTCGCATTGTATTCTCAAGGATGGTGTTCTTAACACATCTCAAATGTCGGTCATCCATGTGTCCGCTCATGGATTTGATGGCGGCACTTAACAGCGACTTGTACCGACGTGTGAGCTGCTGGTGGATTGTGATTCGGTGATATCACGAGTGCCCTTCATATTTTGTTTTGGCTAATCACGTACAAGTATGACGGAGGGGACGGTGCAAGCTACGGAGGCGAGGTGGAAGCCAGAGACAGTACGCGCTATCTAGGACATGTAGCAAGGGTCGGTGACACAACAGAGGAGGCGTGGATGAAAGCGTTCACCCCCCCCCCCCCTCTCTCTCTCTCTTACGGTTGCACTCACGCTCCGTGAGTGCGAGCAAAAGACAACTGAAAGAAAAGAAAACTGGGAAACGGCGGGAACGCGACGCCAACGGGATGATCTCAACGGAGACGAGCAGCAGCCCTTGCGAACTGCAGGAGCGCAATCAGAATTGCGCTATCGGAGACATGATGGAGCAGCAGATAGACACGAGCGCGGGGACTACTGTGGATGGCACACGCGCGAGTAATTCAGCAGCGGAGACGGCGCGAACAAAACCAGCGGCGACGAACAGGATACACCACTCGGGATCACCCAGCAAGTATGCGTGATGGACCAGGAGCTCAAGCCTTGGTAGTTGTAAGACTTGTCCGGAGCGGAGTCTCCAAGATCCCTGGAGGGGATACCGGGCTACTTTCATCGATTCCGCGCTACGAGGGAAGTCGCTGACGAATGTTTCGTACGATGTGCTACAACAGTCATGGTGTGCATGACCATCAGGAGGGAGTAACTTCGTCGACTGGCTCGCCAGTCGCGAGGAGTATGTCGGCGAGCACTCCCTCAGAGAACGTTGAACACAAGTGAGCAATAACGCCTGGGAATCCGACCATGATTATTACGTCCACGTGCCCGAAAGCTGCACTTCGTTCGAGAGTTCCTAGTGTTTATCCGAGGAAGAATGGCTCCGTCAGGTCGCTGAGCACACGCTCTCTGAGGTGGTCCAGTCTACTAATCGCGGCGTCGTACACCACAGGAATACTCTGCGGAGTCCTCCGCCACCCCGGACACGTGTACGTCAGCGCTCGCATTCTCATTCACCGCAGGACCGGCTGCGGCGTCGTTCACGATGGCGTTCTCGTATTCGCGGACAACATCCGGGACATCCCGGAGGAGTGCGGCGCGAGGTTCCCACGTATCTTCGTTCAGAGGAAATCCGAGCCAGCGGACTCGATAACGTCACGCGCCCGGAACCGCGTATTTGGAGCGCGTACTAGTACGGGTATGGGCATACGTACGAGATGGATCCTCGTGCTCCACGATATGGTCCACAATCCAGCAGATATCACCAGCTGAGTCAAAAATCGGCGGGGGAACTTCGCGGCGATAGACCTCACGCCCTGGTCGCCCAGGATGAAGTGGACGAGGGCGTGAATTGGGCGCGGGACACTCAGCTTGATGCTGAGGCAGCTGGGGAGCGGGATCGTCGGGGGCAGCCGCGGCTGCTCGTCAAACGAGTGTGGGACTGCTGCAGCGGACGCGAGAGCTAGAGAGGCGCGTGTTCGAGGCATCGTAGACGTCAGCACGCCCGTGTGAGCGGGCGGATGGCTCGATGGTGAGGTGCGCTCGTCGGAAGGGACGTCCTGTTCATGCTGCGCCGGCGGGTGCTCCGAGGCCGACGGGATTGTAACTGGGTGGTACTGCTTCAGTCACCCGACGTAGAACGTCGGGTATAACCGTAGCGATGATGGTATGTCCAATGTGTAGGCATCACTGATTACTTTCACAGCCAATAAAGCGCAGTGCGAGTTTGTTCGCACCAAGATTCGTTGCAGCCCAAGAGCGAATGCCGTCTGTCGACAGGAGCACGCGATCTCCTGTATACATGTAGCCACGTTCTTGCGCCCACACTTGTCGTTCTCCTTCTGCTTGTCCACTGCTTCTTGCAGTGCATCTCATACAAGTAGGGCGACCGATTCTCGCTGCAGCACGAGCTCAGAGATGGCTGCATCGTCGACTGGACGCGCCGGAGTCTTCGGCGTGTAGTTAGCTACGACAGGATTGGTAGCGTGACCAGGGTTGATCAACGTGCGCGCAGCCCAATCTGCGAGCGGAGATGCCGCACTGTTCGACGTCGCAAGGATCTGTTTCGAGCGGGTGATCACATTCAGCTTCACGGACTTGTGAGCTGCATCCGACGAGTGAGCTGGTGGGGTGTGCCATCCGTGCTCACCACTGGTAATACCGGTATCGGTATCGGAACCGGTGTGCCTATGATCGTACTACCAGCAAAGTCATTTCCTTCCCCACCCAGAGTGGAGCCACGAGGCGTCGTGGGGTGGCCCACGCGAGGAGGGCGGGAACGCGCGGGTGCCGCGCGATATTCACGAAAAAGGGGTCAGCCCCGGCGACGCGTGTTCCGTGTTGTTCAGCGCAAACTCGGCAGGTGGCAAGAAGGAGCTCCAACTCGTGAACGAGGTCGCGTAGCTTCGAAGGACATCTTCGAAGACTCGGTTGACCCGCTCCGTCTGTCCATCCTTCTCCAGATGCGTCGCCGTTGACATGAGCAGCTTCGTTTCCAGAAGCTGGAAGAGGCTCGACCAGACCGCCGATGTGAACTGAGGATTGCGGTCAGAGGTGATCGATTCGGATAAGCCGTGGTGTCGAAAGGCCGCATTAACGAAATGCACCACGGACTCAGCCGCGATGATCATGTCGGACACCGGAATGAGTTGCACCATCTTGCTGAACCTACAATACACCAATTCGACCATTCACATTAGGCGGAAGCCCGAAGATGAAGTCTATCAACACTGAGCGTCACGCCTCAGTTGCAATCGGTAGGGCTCGCAGGGAAACCTGCGACGACTTCGACGGCTTCACGCGCTGGCAAAACTCGCAAATACGGGCCCACTTACGCACCCACTTGTACATGTGGGGCCAACAGAAGTCGAGGGACACTGCTGCGAAAGATTTTCCGCGGCCCAAGTGACCACCGATAGGGCTGTCTTGGAACTCGTGGATGATCCGAGCGCACAGGGCATCGTTGTTCGGGATGACGATGCGGGGAGCATCGAGCCGATCGGTGTTGAACGTCAGCGGATTGCCGTCGAGTTGATATCAGTTGACTTGAATGTACGTGTTGTTCGATAGCACGCCAAGTGTTTTATCACTGGGGGGGGGGGGATGCGCGAGGATGGCGGCATATACCGCGTCGTTGTTGTTCGCAGCGACGATCTGTTCGCGTAACGGCATTTCTGGAGTCACGTTTATCAGGTTGACACCTGATGCAAAGCACATTGCGCAGTGATCTTAGTCATCCTCGACGTCGTCAATCACTTGACGACCGAGCAACGCACGTGGATCATAGTCTGGACGCCGAGGCAGAGCGTCGGCGAGGAAGTTGTTCTTGCCGGGCTTCTAGTGCACGACGATGTTGTAATCAGCGAATAACGACAACCATCGTGGCATGCGTTGGGACAGATGTGGGGACTTTATCGCTGCCCACAGTGATACGATGCGTGATTTGTGTACACCACGAACCTATGTTCTCCGAGCAGGTACACTCTGAATTTGATCAGAGCGTAACGCATGGTAAGGAGTTTTTTATTTGGAATAGTTGCGTTCGGCCGGCTTCATCTGTCGCGATTGATAGCTCACGACCTGCATTGTCAAACTGCATGAGCGCACACCCGATAGCGAAGACGCTAGTGTCGTAGACGACGTGGAACGGCTTTCTTGGACGGTCAACAAAGACCAACAACGTAGCGGAATTTGAGGGACTGTACATATTGCTGGCTTACGCAGTGAGGAAGAATTGGGGTGGAATTCACATTGTCGGTAACAGGACGCTAATAATGAACATGATGGCGCAACGACGTCACCCTAGGCCAAGAAACGGTACAGGCTGGTGTTGCGATTAACATATAGTTGTCGAGTACAAAGTTGGAGTCACCATTACCGTCAATTTAACAAAATGGTGAATTGACTGGCTAACACGGCGATGAATGCAAGAACGAGTTCGATGCAGGCAACAGTGGAAGGCGGGGATGAGTAAGGGCTGTTACGAGGAGTGATATCACTCATGGAAGTGGATATAAGGGGGTGGGAGGAGAGTGGATAAGAGAGAACGAGTGAGTCCAGTGATAGGGACGACAGCTGGTAGGACCTGGTAGGATGTACACGACTACCAGGAATGGTTATTAGAGTTCGAGCTCGGCAGAGCTCAGTAACCTAATACAGCACACCCTATTATTATTATTAGATCCAGTGGAACAACTCGGCCCTCTATTGTTCCAGAGGAAAATATATAATTTTGGATCATTTCGTATGCTGTTCCAAAATGGCGAACTAATCCAGAAACAAACGTTTTCTGATGGTAAGCTTAACTATGGCGACAGCTCTACCATTGACACGTACAGTAGCTGGTTGGCACTGTGCTTGAGATGTTATCCACCGTTTCCACTCGTGACACAAGCGTTGGTGGTGCACCTGATAGTCTATGAGCGCCGGCCAGGACCAGTTTTTGGTCGTGAATTAACTCTTGCAGTGCATTCTTGGTGCGCAGCGAGCGCCACAGCAGCTGCAAATGGTCACTCGGAGTCATTGCCGCCGCCTCCGCCCGAGCGTTGAGCTCTTGCACCTGGTCCTGCAGCGCCCGAATCTGCTCCCTAAGCGCCTCTGCCTCCTCCCTCCGCACTTGGTTCGTCGACTTGCGCTTCTTCGCTGGCATTTCGGACAGCCTTGAGCTTCTGGCACAACGTTTCGGATTGTCGCTGTTTCGTAGCCGACATCTACTTGTTTGTATGGGATCGTAGGAAAATGCGCCACTGTTTTTACTATCACTTGCAATGAGACCAGGTCGATAATCTTCACGTTTGTATAGCAGCATGTGTTGTGGAAAATGAGCCCGGTTTCGTAGCCTCCAAATCCGACGTTTATAATGCATTCCTATTCGCCAAAAATCCACTTGCCAAGTCTCCCCTCCAGACTCGCACATTGCTCAACGATGCCCACAGCGCCGCTCAAGAGCAAGATCATTGCAGCGCCAAGCAGCAGCGGCGAGTCGGTGGCCAGCAGCACCAGCGACTCACCCTCGACCCAGAACAGCGCCACTTCCGTGATCAAGAGCGGCGGGTCAGTGGCCAGCAGCACCAGCGACTTGCTTACGACTATGATTAGCGATATGGCCGTGGTCATTACTAGCGGCACGGTGGTGCCCCGTCGTGCTGGTGCGACAACGGCGGAAGCATTAGAGGTCACTGCAAAGGACGTTCGAGATGCCTGCATATCAAAGCGAACGCAGCAGGCTTACGCTGGCAGCCTTCGTGCGATATCTCGGTGGATTGTGGAGACCAAAAAGAATGAATCGCACAAATATTTCGAGAAGGGTGGTCAAATAGATCTCCAGCAGTTCACGACATATGACTTCGAGGAATTCTTGCTTGAAAAGCGCAAGACAGTTGGTGTCAGCACGTTGAATGGTTTCCGCAGTGCCATCAAGGATCTCTATCGCCGTCAAGAACTATCACTCCCTTCCTCGTACGAAAAGAGCATGTCGACTTTCTTCTCAGGATTGAAGCGGCTGCAGGCCTCTAAATATCAGTCTGGAGTGCCGACCGAGTCTGGCAAGGATCCTCTGCCGTACTCGCTGTACCAAGAGCTTTGTAAGTCAACATTGGTCCGTCAAGACGCTGGGTTTGCTCACTTTTTTCTTACTACTCAGTGGAACTTGATGTGCCGATCGGAATCTGTCCAGACCATTTGTACCGAGCACCTGAGCGCGCATGATGATAGCGTCGGGTGCGTTTTGCACAAGTCCAAGACGAACCAGGAGGGGAACGGGCCGAAAGATCCACGGCACATCTACGCGAACCCGTTAAGCCCCTTAACGTGCTGGGTCACTGCACTGGCAATTTACTTGGCTAGCCGACCAACACAGCAACCTGGGCCTATGTTTACTGGATCACAACAAAAGTCTCGATTTGGTACAGCGTTAAGACAACTTATTGGCGAGAAGACTGGTCTCAACCATTACGGTACTCACTCCATTCGCAAGGGTGTCGCTACGTTTTCCTGTAGTGGCACAACTGGTGGACCCTCAATTGCTAGCGTATGTTTGAGGGTGGGCTGGTCTTTAGGTGGTGTACAAGACCGCTATATTCGCTACGAATCTGCGGGAGACCAATACCTGGGACGCGTTGTGGCCGGCTTACCATTAAATCGTGCGGAGTTTGCCATTCTTCCACCCCATTTTGCCAATAATGACGATGCCAGTGTGAGTGCCTGTATCAAGGAGATGTTCCCTGCGCTAACAAACGCAAGCACGCTTCAAGGCATCCTTAGGCTTTGCATCGCATCTCTCGTCTATCATGCTGATTATCTTCGGGAGACGCTTCCAGCATCACACCCGCTGCTGTCTACGTACCTGTTCAGAGACAACCAAATACTAGACGAGCTGCGCTCTACTTTAGTGACCGCAAGTGATTCGTCACCGTGGATGAAGCCGACAGGCATACCCCCTCATGTTGAGCTCTACAAGCAGCTTCTGGCGATGCAAAATTCTATCGACAATTTACCGCCGGTGTTGCTAGCGGGCTTTAGCAACCTAATCGAAGAAAAAGGAGTGACGGCAGGAAACATTATGAAGGAGCAACTGGAGTCAACTATTGAAAAACTGCTGGAACGTGCTGGACTATCACAGGCGCAAGAACGTACGCCACAACATCCTGACAGCCGGCTAGATGGCCAAATGGCTCACTACTACGATGGAAAATTCCATCTTCTCCCGAAATCGTTTGTGTTCCCAAGAGTGGGTCCGTTTGGGGCGTGGCAACTTTGGTGGTTTGGCGACAAACAAAAAGGCCACCCGCCGCTGAAAAGGGTGCACAGTCATGACTTACCCAGCCGGGCCATGAACAAAACCTTTTCTGACTGGGCTGTGATGATACGGCACATATCCAGAGGGGTTGCATTGGCAGGGTCGACGATACCAACCAACATGAATGGACAACAGTCAGCTGAGCTATTTCGTACTGGGATGGAACATCTCACGCTATCACCGTCAACGCGGAAGAGGAGGTTAGACGAGCTCTCTGTCACTACTGTGTTGCGCCTTATCCGAGAAGCACAACCTAGCAGCCTTGAACCTGCTGACAAACGGCGTCGGATTGCATAATTTTAGCCAATAGCAATCTGCAACACGAATTTCCTACGTTTTTGTCAGATAAGTGAATGATGGCGATTCTCTTTAGCCGGTATTATACGTGTTACTGTACTGGTTAACAGACTGGCTTCTGTTGCAGTATTTAAGACTTGCCTACTGAGCAAGCTTGCATTCTGGAGTGACAAGTGCGTTGTCGAACACGCGAGAGACGGTCTCCAAGTCGCCCAGTAAGTGCAGCATCGGAGTCAAAAGGTCCGCTTTTGACTGCACAAGCTTCACGCGGCTTGTTATGCTGTCCCACTTGAAATGGATCGAGCCTCGCAGCACAAACCGCTGGTCGAGCAACTTGGCAGCAAGCGGTGACCACTGATCTCGGTCTCCATTGTGGACGAGATGAGGGAACGCGAAGTGCAGCGTGTTGGCCGTGATGGTGATTCCAACTGTAGTGGTGGCGGTGAGCGAGTCTTCGGGGCCGGTATCGAGTCGCACGAGTTGGGTATCCGAGTCTGGCAGGTAGAGAGCGAGGCGTCGGTAGTCCTCGATGAGGCTCTCAACGCCAAACCCCGTCTCGCCAATCACATCCGGCGATGTCGCTGCATGCAGGAAGTCGCGTTGTACGGTAGAAACATTGGTGTTCGGGGCCACTTTCGTGCTGTTGTCGGGGTCGTTCATTAGGGCGGATCCTTTCAAGCCGTAGCGGAACAGGCGAAAGTATTCTGCCACCACCGACAAGGCAGTCGTTCCTGTGGGGACACCGGAAGAGAGCGTCTGGCACTGGAGCTGAAGCGTTTGGGTTTCTCCTCGTAGCTTTCTGACGTCACGCTCTAAAGCGATCGCATGGTCCTCGATCTTTTTCCTGTATCGCTGCATGCCTGTCCGACTACGCTGTCGGCGCAGCTCTGTATCACCTTTTCCCTCTGCGATCAGTAGTTTTGCAGCATACTGGCCAGGGACCTCCATGTTGACAGCGAGCTCTGACGGAGACTTGTTGGGAACTGGGTTTAACATACCCTTGTGCTTGGAAGGAGCCGCAGCCCGCGTGGACTGTGTCTGCGGTGCTGTCTGGAGGACGTCGTGTGCAACCACCACCACGCTACCATGTCGATGTTGGGGAAAGTGTGGTCTTGAACTTGTGTATCTTGTCGTCGTTGAACTCCTCACTTTTCCGATCACACCGTCGCTCAGCATGTGCACGTTCGGCGGTTGGAGGTAGCTGCTGTGCATGTTGTTCTACAAGCTTTCGTGGCCAGTTTCAAAGTGATTCAAGAAATGCCTAGATGCCCGTGACAATTTTGTAATCGATGATGACGAAGGCGACTGTCTCTGTCAGTGCATAACGGTGGTATTCATAGCAGAAAAGGGTACAGCACAATGCGTGACACACGGTATTTGCCACATACTTAATACAGATGACGTGATGTGTGTACTAGTATCCTATATCCTGAATTGTGTGTTATTGTACATGTACAGTAATGTGCGTGAGTAGTGAACACCTAATATATTCACTGTGTAAGGACTCCGAGCGTATAAAGAGAAATTGATTTGGACGCAGACGTGTCTGTATTGATTTAAATTAACTGAGCATACGCTTGCTTTGTTAATTATCCGGGAGTGGTGCCAGCAATGCTGTATGGTCGAAGCGCTGACCTTTGACCATGCATCCTCGCACCACATTAGTGCGGTAAGAAGGTCTACTTTGTAGGGATGATGTTCTCCTTCTCCTAGTCTATCTAAAGCAAACATCATTTTTTCAGATTGTATATACCGTTTGATGCAATGAATAATAACTTGTTTGGATCCTCGCAGTGTTCGGTGGCAACGTTTTGAGTCACTCGAGCGTGATTGGTCAAACGCATCTTGCTGGATTTTTAGCTCAGTACTAGTACCTTTGTTCATCTCCAGATTGTGACGTTGTACCTCCTGATCCTAGGAGGTTATTAGCTGTAGACCCGTTCACTACTGTACTCACGCACATTACTGTACCGGCCGGTCACCACAATCTTGGAAAATTGGCCAATAGCGCATAAGAGAACTCATAACTCGCGTATCGAAGACGTATGGCTGTAGCTGCAAGAGAAAAACATGCAAAATTTTGGGTGGCATATGGTAACGAATAGAGGGCTAGGATAAAGTGAATGGCCTCTCCGCGGGCTGCGCTCGCAGCATACCTGTGACGACTTGTCTCCCTACTCAGTGTTGGATTGACTGCGAAGCGAATTGAGGAGGGACTGGGTGACCCTTGAAGCCCTTCGCATGTAGCATAGGCGTGTTTTGGAGCGCACTTGGGCGGGAAGTAGATTGGGATAGAAGTGTTTGATAGTTTCCTCCACAGAATGACCTTTCACCGCAAAACTCTCAACTCGAACCGGTTGGACACCGCCACACGTATATACACCTTCGGTGTGGATCCATTACAGGTTGTTCGCTTTCTGCCTGATCCTGACAGAGGGCTTGTCGGAGGACTTGTGGTTGCTTGGTGTGCCAAACGAGGTGATGGCTAGGCGAAAAAATCAAAGATGAAGCGGCAGCGGCACCGGCGTTTGCGAACGACTGGTTTTGCGGCGCTATGATATATAGTGTTGAGTTAAAAGTTAAAAAGCATTGTTTTATGTATACTGCCGATCGACGATAGTGTCCTGGTATTGGCGAATCCAAAGTGTGAACTATGAGATATCTGCGAGCTATGAGTTCTCTTATGCGGTACATGTACCCCAGAATGGATACACTCGCCACTGCTTTGGTTTGATCTGAGCAGCACAGACAGCATTAGCTCCTGGAAGGACACGGTGCGCTCTCCCGTATCGACGTGTAGTGGCGCGACGCGAGCACTGAAAGCCTTCGTAACCTCAATACTAGTATAGAGTAACGATGTTTACACTTCCTCCGCGTGTGGATGATTGCTTCGATGGGTTTTCCACAGGCTTCAGCACTGCTGGCAAGGCGGTCTCGGGCTGCAAATCGAGGCAGATCAAGTATATGAAACTTTCAGCAGGGTCGTCGGCGGCGGCGGTGGCACGTGTGTCGTCCACTTATTAATAAGGGTAAGTGCGAGAATCAATTAGCTCGGATGGATGGTGCACGAATGTTCACCGCATGTCATCGAGTCATGTGACTAAACATGTGACTAAACACTGGGATGCCAATTAGGGGTGGCAACATTTCATTTTAACGTTAAATAACGTTATATTTTTTACAGGTAAAATGTGTCCGAGTTAGATGTTTAGCTCAGAATAACACAATTCGCAGGCTTCCTGATTGGTCAAGATAAAGTCAATCACCGAACCAGGATTCTTAAAAATGGGAAAGACCACATATTAGCTGTATGGTATTGCCATAAACAACGCTGATTCAGCGGACGGAACTTCCAAGCTAGCCGGAGGGAAGCATTCACGCTGATCGGACTTCGACCGACGGAGGGAGGCGTTCAAGCCGGCCACCAGAGAGTCATATATGGAAGGCGATTGACATCACGCAGAATTGCTTCTGACGTTAGGTCGCTCGGCAAGAAGTGCGACTGGGAGCTCTAGAACTACTTGCGGACGTCATCAGCAGAACGAGTGAACGAACAGGAGCAACCGCCGTCACTCAACTGGTGGTGTGGCAATGCCAAGGCATTTCCGCTTATCGCTTCATTAGCTCGGAAGTGGCTTGGGTGCATCGCGACATTGCATTCATGGCGGAGAATCAACCTTCTTGAGCTCGACTTCCGCGATGGCAAGCCTTCTTGAACATCATCAGGCTACGTTTCGGCATAATTCTGCATTTTACATTGAGCCCAGTTCACATGTTTCGTTTTTCTGTGAGGTACAGTGATGTCACTTAGTGGTGCTAACGACTTCCTATGTCCGTTCTAACCATCGCCCCTATGTCGGTAGTTAGCCTTCTCCAGGTCCAAGCTTACGCTTCCCCGTTACGTGCCGGTGTCCTTAGTGACTGTCAGCCACGACGTCCGCTTGCGCCGCGTTGTCCTCGTGTGTTTTCCATTGTATCATGTCTCCATCTAGGTGGCGGAGTACTTTCCTCCATTTCCCTGAATCGGTGCCCGTGTCAGCCGTGTACTGTTGTACGCTCGTTCTGCTTTCGAGCGCTGTGTTTGTCAGCTCCATCGCCATACGGTTGGCCTCTTTGGCGTGGTGTAGCCATTCTACTTCCCGGAGCCGATCCACGATGCGCCGACTCCTCTAGTAGATTTGTGTTAAATGCCGTGCCTTTGGGGTCTTGCGTTGCCGATGCTGTGCAATCAGCATCTTGTTCGTGCTCACCACCCATAGCGGCGAGTACCGCTTCTTCTCGCACGCCTTGAGTGCCCTAGGTGTTCCGCTTCCGTGGTCGTCAGTGAAGAGCTGGCGTATGACATGTGCCCGCTCCAGCTGGCCCCGCTCGATATGTCATTACAGCTGACAATGATCGCCCCGCAAGCTCCTGATCGTTTTGTTCCTGCCACCCGTCCGGCCTCGTACAGTATGTACCTAGTTCCTCCCTCGGCGTGATCCACTGCTGGCAGTGTGTCCCCTCCCGAGTGAAGGGCTCTACCGACGATCTTCGCCGCCGTCGCTCCAACTACTAGTGATGGCGCTGCCCGTAGGTGTGCCTGGACAGTATTGTAACCCTCTCGCAGTCGCTTGTTAAGGAGTGCCACGTGGTGCCCTTCCGTGATGTTGTTCGACTCGTCAAAGTGGTTGACCCGCCACCGAGCCCAGTTCACATGCATGCATAGTTTTCATCGGTTTTCATTCGGCAGTTTACTCACTTCCTCACTTCCTAATAAACTTGATAGTTTTTCACACTCTTGGATGTATCCTTTGCTCAGCTTGGATCACATTAATATAACAGTAAAGGAAACCCGAAAGCACCCTGTCAAAGATCAGAATTTGTAGTGTTGATTGAAAATGTACTGTAGTAGGACGCGTAGAAGAGATATACTCGTTGTATCCAGTTCCGCCGTAAAACCACTTTATGATGATATGGAATGGTTCACGAGAACAACGATCTGAAGTAGAGGACGAGCCGACAGCCTCCTAGCCCGACGACGAACCCGAGCAGGCCAGCATGGACGCGTCAGTGTAGCTCGACCGATGTTGGTCGCCGTATCGGCGGCAAGCTTGGACTTTGGGAAGCACCGGAAGTCCAAGTGGTCGTCGTCCGAGTCGTACACCCACTCATCATCAACGATGGCTCCAGCATCGTCCATCTCAAGCAGGTAGTAGTAATAAGCACCCGCCGTGTACGAGCCCGAAGACATCAGAGGACCATCGTCTCGAAAATCCACGAGAGACGACGAGTCTTGGCGTACACGGTGCTCTTAGCAGCCGAGCTCCACGGTTACTCCTCCAGGCCGTCTGGGCATCCTCTTCCAGGAACATGGCACACTTTAAAACCTCCGAACCGGCCGTGACATCAACGATGACGATCGAATTCAGGCTGCCCAGTAGGTTCACAGCGGCGATGTGGAAGTAAGCAGGGTTCAGGTCACGATACGAGTCACTCGAGTGACGGCCGTACGAGTTGGTCGAGACGGTGGCGCCGACAGCAGAGCCTTGACGTCCATGGGCTGGAATGTCACGCCGTTGTGCGTCACGGCGCACTGGGGATCGCCTTCTGCGTAGCGGTAGGCGTCCCGGCGTGGCAGATGCTGTACCAGGTCAATCGTCTCGTTGTCCACAATGACTAGTCTTCAGCTGTGGAACCAGTGATCACCTCCGGCTCGGGCACCGGACGCAGATCAACCGCCAGACAGAGGCGACAGCGTACCGTCAGAAAGAAACTCAGAGCAGTCGTAGAGTGTGCCAAGAATGACTTTAGCGGGCTTTGCAAAATTATTGCAGTCAACAATGCCAAAAGCACAAAATAGCCATAACATGTTTATGATATTGCAAATATCATACAGTATTAAAGTAACGCTAAAAAAAATAACTTTTTAACCCCAATAACGTTATTTTCCGTGCTAGAGAGATAACGGTAACGTTGCCACCACTAATGTCAACGGGCTGACGTATCAGAAGAACCTTATGCACTCAGATTATTTTTTCGGATGGTGATAATCGCACTTACAGACTAACATACGTAAGTGAGTACTTATTTTCCTTCTGTTTAACGACATCAGAAGTATAGCATTATTTAATGGATTTACTTTTTTCTTTATCATGGTACTGGATGTCCTTCATCGAAGGGTTTATTTCTGAGAAGAGTGTGTCATCTCTGTTTGGTGCTGTCACATTTATTATTCTTAAAAGAGCACGTATTTACCATGGTATGGTTGCATTCGCAAGCGCGTCGCGGTCGAGTCATGGAAGTTCGCCACCTCCGATATCTCCTCGATAGCGAATTCAGATAAAAATTTGGAAGTCGGCCCTGTCACTTAAAGCTTCTTATTCTACTTTCAAGGCGCACGCGAGCTCCAAGGGCTTCTCTTAGTACATATCCACTGTTATACATGTCATTACACCGTCGGCTCCTAAAATATTTCCAGAATGGTGCACAAACGGATCATGCGTTGACAGCACCTCTGATTGACTGCACCTCAACCTCTCCCCAGCTCGCGATACCTTCCTTTAACGACCTCATCGCACTTCTCGAGATCTCGAATTCAGGTTTGTGCATTTTCATGAACGCGGCACGCTGCATCACAACCACAAGTTCCTCTCCTTCCTCTTCGCCGGTGTGGACGCCATCACCCTGACTGGTGTTTCCTCCTTCGCTTCCAGACACGTGGCTGACTCGCTGTTCGCTCTCGGTGGACGTTGACCGCTCGTTCTTCTTGCGTTTCATTTCTGTCAGCACAGTCGTGGCACTGATATCTCGTCGCACTCGTTCTCGGGGGTTGTAAGGATAGAGGTCGTCAACATCAACGCTGTCCGTGACCACCACGGCACACGGCCGACCTCCCATCGTCACCGACTCGTCAAAATATTCCGTCAACACCACTTTGTTCACCTCCGACGTGATTCCGTTGCTATCTGTCGAAAGCAGTCGGTAATTCCAGATCGACGTCCCATCATCCACCGTGTCGTAGTCCTCACGAACTGTTGTATGTCCCAAGGCTTCGGAGATCGTGATCTCCATGTTCAGCATGAAGTATTTGATGGCTTCGAACACCTGCTTGATCGATTGGACTCCAGTAAAATGGAAAAACTCGAATCTCTCGCAACAAAAGTTGCCCTGAGCGTCTTCATATCGATGGTCCATCAGCTGCGGTTTCATCAGATCCAGATGCTGACTGCGAGCCACCACATACTGGAAGCCTCTAGTGATCATACCAGTCTTCGCATTTAGCAGCAGTTGGCGCCGCCCCCACCACTCTTTAGGCAAGTGAATATGTCTGCACAACGGACTTCCAGTCTGCCTCTCCTACTCAGACACCACCAGCATATAAAAACACATCACTGTGAGTAAACCCATTTCTTTAACGTTAAAAATGCATGAGAAGTGTGAATTCTTATTCTTACCTCCATCCCAGCCAACATGGACCGAGCGCCAGCCACCGCCAATTGCTGGCCATGTATAATATCTCGGAGGGAGTTATTCGCCCCCACGACGTCCAGAAGTTGGGCTCGCGCGCTGCGGGGACGAGCCTGGAGACGCGCCAGCTTGTTCTGAAGAACCTGCAGCTGCGCCTTGACCTTCTTCACCTCCTCCTGCCGCACCAAGTACGAAGGTTTGCGTCGCTTAGCTCCGCCGCGTCGCCCCGTCATTTATTATATGGAAATTTGAAAATGGCTTAATCACCCAAGTGAAAAGTTGGGTTATTTACAGTGACAATGCGCATTTTGACGTTAGGTCGTTAGGGTTCCGCGCAACGTGAAATTCTCGTAGATTTAAAGATATTGTAAATCGAGGATGCCAGTATGTCACTGCACGAAGCCGACTCAAGCCACACTTGTCGGACCATCGCTACGAAGATGAGAACGGGTATGGTTTCTGCGAACGGTTCGAGCTCTTCCACTTCAAAGGAGTAAAGTCTCTAAAACAAGTATTTGGAACTGTTTAGTTCTTCGTGAATGGGTAACATGGAAAACAGCATACCGGTATCCGAAAGATTGGGGCCCACGAGGATTACGACACCGAGGACGGAGCGTCAACTAACGAAGCTAAGCTGACAATCCCCGTTTGTTGTCGGGAATCGGCGATGGAGCAACAACCGGGATGAAATACCGGTAACATCACGCTCGTGGAGTATTTCGATCAACGCAACGAGTTTGAAGGTCGGCCCTGTGCTGCCATGATCACTGAGCAGCTAGTCGTGTCGATGCGGCGTGCAACATTTTTAAAAATCCACTACCCAAGTTTGAGGTGCCGGCCTCCACAGTTGACTCACTTCACGAGGAAGCTTCGAATTGGGGCGATGCCATGGTGCAAACAATTCGAGGATTTATCTAGGTGAGACTGCACATTAGAGAACTTTGTCCGTCATAACTGACAAGATACCGTGATGCCTCTCCTTGTCGCTTGATCTCGATGGGGTGGTTAAGCAGCAGAAGAAGTCTCCGAACCCAGTCTGGAGGCAAAGAAGTGCAAACGGTCGAGTTCGAGTCAACGTCGGCAGACTGGAGTATGCTTTACCCTCGGACCTGGCAGGGCCTCGACTATCAAGCCGATGTGTACAACGCCACCGAGGCATTGACGATCACGCTGTCACTTTTTTCAGTGGTGGGTGGGTAGAGAGCGCTGTTGTTCATTGATGCCAATGATGTCGTTCAGAGTATGATTTTGCCAATAAGTTTGGAAGTGCTTGGTTGCATTATACGATACCGCATGTTTCCAATGTACGGACACCCCGTGAGAGAACAAGACACACCATCATAATCAATCAATCACCCAACCGATGTTGTGGGCTATTGTCGAGACCGGGAGGACGCTCTCGTTGTTCTGGTGGGCACGGGGTCTGTGCCGAGAAAGCTCCCTGAGCGAGCATGGGCCTGGCTCGGTATTCTGGCTCGGTATTCTGGCTCTGAAACGATGGTGGCTGGTTTAGTGTTTCGGACAAGCGAACGAGCAAGACACACCCACTCACACGATTACGCGGCAAGCCCAGCATCAAAGCATTCCTGCGCCACTTTGAAACTAGGCAATTAGAACAGCATACACAGCAGGTCCCTCCATCTACTGAGTGTCCACAGGCTCAGTAACGGTGTGATCGAAAAAAATGATGCGATCGTCCCGTTGGCCAACAATTGAGGCCAATTTCGCCAGAGACGACAACACCAGGAGTTCAACGACGACAAGATACACAAGTTCAAGACCACAGTATTTCCAACATCCGCATGACGACGTCGCGGTGGATACACATGGCCCCCTCCAGGCACCACTGCCAGTGCGGGCTGCGGCTCCTTCCAAGCACAAGGGTATGTTGAATCCAGTTCCCAACAAGTCTCCGTCAGAGCTCGCTGTCAACATGGATGTCCCTGACCAGTATGCTGCACAATTACTGATCGCAGAGGGAAAAGGTGATACAGAGCTGCGCCGACAGCGTAGTCGGACAGGCATACAGCGATACAGGAAAAAGATCGAGGACCATGCGATCGCTTTAGAGCGTGACGTCAGAAAGCTACGAGGAGAAACCCAAACGCTTCAGCTCCAGTGCCAGACGCTCTCTACCGGTGTCCCCACAGGAACGACTGCCTTGTCGGTGGTGGCAGAATACTTTCGCCTGTTCCGCTACGGCTTGAAAGGATCCGCCCTAATGAACGACCCCGACAACAGCACGAAAGTGGCCCCGAACACCAATGTTTCTACCGTACAACGCGACTTCCTGCATGCAGCGACATCGCCGGATGTGATTGGCGAGACGGGGTTTGGCGTTGAGAGCCTCATTGAGGACTACCGACGCCTCGCTCTCTACCTGCCAGACTCGGATACCCAACTCGTGCGACTCGATACCGGCCCCGAAGACTCGCTCACCGCCACCACTACAGTTGGAATCACCATCACGGCCAACACGCTGCACTTCGCGTTCCCTCATCTCGTCCACAATGGAGACCGAGATCAGTGGTCACCGCTTGCTGCCAAGTTGCTCGACCAGCGGTTTGTGCTGCGAGGCTTGATCCATTTCAAGTGGGACAGCATAACAAGCCGCGTGAAGCTTGTGCAGTCAAAAGCGGACCTTTTGACTCCGATGCTGCACTTACTGGGCGACTTGGAGACCGTCTCTCGCGTGTTCGACAACGCACTTGTCACTCCAGAATGCAAGCTTGCTCAGTAGGCAAGTCTTAAATACTGCAACAGAAGTCAGTCTGTTAACCAGTACAGTAACATGTATAATACCGGCTAAAGAGAATCGCCATCATTCCGAAACGTTGTGCCAGAAGCTCAAGGCTGTCCGAAATGCCAGCGAAGAAGCGCAAGTCGACGAACCAAGTGCGGAGGGAGGAGGCAGAGGCGCTTAGGGAGCAGATTCGGGCGCTGTAGGACCAGGTGCAAGAGCTCAACGCTCGGGCGGAGGCGGCGGCAATGACTCCGAGTGACCATTTGCAGCTGCTGTGGCGCTCGCTGCGCACCAAGAATGCACTGCAAGAGTTAATTCACGACCAAAAACTGGTCCTGGCCGGCGCTCAGTCCGAGCTCATAGACTATCAGGTGCACCACCAACGCTTGGCAGCCTTATACTATACTCTTAAGCTGATCCGACATGGTATCCGTTATTTCCTTGTTGGTTATCCAGGTGGGACAGGTTATGAATCCTCTGTACTCGTACGTTCACCTGCCAAAGTGCTGGGTGACACGCAGGCAGCTGCTGGTGGATATGAAAGACGACAAGCTCAATTCGGCGCTCCCATACGTCCTCGCGCGCTCGCAGCACCTCAATCTACTAACCAAACACAGCTCGGAAAATCGCTACGAAGATGCTGCGGGTGCCTTTTGCTGCGAACGATTCGAAGTGAACCACTTGGTGGGAGTCAAGTCTCTGAGGGAAGTGTACAATGCAGCCAAGTTCTTCTTGACGAATGTGGAGATTAGCACGACGGAGGCGCTGGGCCAAATCACTGTGCGGGAAGACTATGACACGATCGGAGAGGACGAGTCGATCGGCAGCTTTCGTCTGATTTCCGCTCGTCCGACTGGAATTGTGACAGAGTCGAACAAGGTGCTGTACGACAAATTTTACGAACACCATGAGCTGATTGGAGGACGGCCATGCGCTGTCATGGTCACCGACAGCGTCGACGAGGACGAGTTGCATCCGTACAATCCCAAGACACGAGTTCGGCTGGACGTGAGCGCCACACTCGTCATGACGGAAGTGAGGAGGAACAGACCGGGGTGCACAAAACGCCACGAGCAGCAACCCGTTGAAGGAAGTGGGGCCGAAGTTGACCAGGCCCTCAAAACGGACGTTGACGAGGAGTCGATGATCTTGATCTGGTGCGCATCTTTCATGAAAGTCCGTCGGCCAGAATTCGACGTGCCCACTGAGACACTGAGCGCTGTTGGTGATGGCTCAGCGGGCTGGGTCAAGGTGATGCTGCAGACGATTCGCGAGTTTGTCTGTGCGTTGTAATAAACCACTTCATACGAAAGACTCACGCTCGTGGCTCGTGGAAACCTGTGTAGGTTTACTGACATGTATTGGAGATTCACGGAGAGGAAAACAAAGTAACAGTCTGTGAACAAACGAGTTGGCAAGTGTGCATGCATTTAAGAACAACACAACGATTTAGTGTCGATCATCCCACCATTACGTATGGCCACCGGGAAAATCGTTCACACATATCGACCATCGCGGTTTTCGGCACTTCAAAGTGTAATGTGTTTCTCGTACTGAATAGCTCATGCGCAAAGTCAAAAGCCGCACATTTGTAGTGGATGATTTGACACGAAGAAGAAGCATCACATTGTAGGCTCTGTTGTGTACATACACTACGTGTAGAAGTGCGCAAATACATTTTCAGTGGAGAATTTGCTCATTGTTTGCTCGCATGATAATGCCAGGCTTATAGCGAGTTTACAACGCACGGGCATGAATAATCGCGCGAATACTTTGCAGCATGAGGTCAGGCCATTTTGCGATATAGTCATACAGCTCAAGTAGCTCACTGTCCGCCATTTCCGACTCTGCGGGGCGCACCTTAAGAAAAGTAGCGCGACGCATCACCACCACTAATTCTTCGTCATCCTCGCTGCTGTCTTGACGTGCAGCGCTACACTGTGTGAGCTCTGGTGCCGGCCTAGTCTTCCCGGATTTCTTGTCGCGCCAAACTGGTGCCAGTGCTACAGCAGCAGTGATGTCTCGCCGAACACAGTTGGCTGAATCGTACGGATACAAATCATCTTCATCCACACTGTCCATAACAGCCAACGCGCACGGCGAGCTCGTAAACGCGTTGTGATCTTCAAAAAGCTGCGCGAATGAGACGGTAATAGCCTCAGTAGTCACGCCACTATCGCAGTTCGAGATCAATCGGTGATTTGAAATGTGGGCGCCGTCATTCAGGCTATCGTAGTCTTCTCGAACCGTAATATCGCCCAGTGCCTCGGAAACACTGATCTCCATATTGAACATGAAGACCGTAAGAGCGTCATAGACTTGCTTGAGCGACTGGACACCGCAAAAGTGGACTACGTCGAAGCGATGGCACGTGAAGTTTCCGTGTGCATCCTCGAATCGATCTTCAGAGAAGTAATTCTTTGTCATGTCTAAGCTGCCGGATCGCTCCGTTAAGTAGCTGTAACACTGCATAAACTTCGCGTTCTTCATGCCAGTGAGTACCTCGCGTCGTTCACTGCACTTCTTGGGCAAAACCACGCGCGTATACATCGGGTTTTCGTGCTGGTCTCGGAGGTGGTTGGAGAGCACAGATTGGGTGCATGCCACTGTGAGCTGCTGTGTCCTCACTGCACTTTTGAGCACTTGATTCTTCGTGGTTGCCTGCCGGAGCTTGAAATTATAGCTGCCAGTCGCTTCTTGGAGGGCCTCCAGTTCTTTGCGTAAAGCTTGCACCTTCTCCTGCAGAACACGAGCTTCTTCCTTACGAACCACGTACGTGAACTCTCTCTTCTTGGCATGAGATTTGTGCGCCTTCTTGGGTTTTGGACTAGAAATATCGTGACGGGCAACCATCACTGAAGTTTCAGCCTGAGGTCCTCACTATTCGCTTTGCTGTAATACGTTGTCTCCCCCAGGACCTTGATCCAGCTATCCACGAGTCTACTGAATGAAGACTGTGGCTGGATCATCTCTACAGTTTTGTCGAATGTTGGGAGTAATCATCATCAACGCAGCATAGTTTACTCCTTTGTGGCTCGCTTAACGCGGTTTGGATTTGATTTCGTGACAAACAAGGGTCGTATTGCTTGCCAACTGCAGGAGATCTTTTGCATTAAGCCGTTGTTTGCAGCTGCTATAAGCATCAGGCGGGAAAGAGCTGTCTTTCAGATATCTCATCTTCAGCCGATGGGGGTTAGACTCTCGACCATGGTGCGGTGCATCGTTTCGCCCCACCGATCCATGTTATCCCGCATCTCCTCCCAATTGTCAGTTGACACGTGGAAGGAGGGCCGGTGCAGTTGTGAAAACACCCACCGAGTAAGTACAACAACACTTTCTTCTTCTGCCACTTGCTGTCCCCGCAAGGTACCCCCAATAGCCGCCACCTTGCGTGTGTATGAAGTTAGCTCTAGAATAGCGTTAATATCGCGTCTGACACGCACGTTCGGCCGGTAGGGATGCCTTTCGTCCTCATCCACGAAATCTGCAACAATAAGCCCTCGCCCCCTTTCGTGGCCTGGTTCTTCGTCTCGCTCAAAAAACTGCGAGAAGAGCACTGTATTCGACTCCATGAGCAAGCCGTTAATCGTCGTTGAAACCAACCGGTTTTGGGTTACGCCTTTGTCGCCGCTGTCGTCATCCTCGCGGATCGTAATGTGGCCCAGTTTTTCAGAAATGCTGATCTCGATGTTGCAAAAGTATTGAACCAGCATGTCGAATACCTGCTTCACGCTCCCCACGCCATGAAACTGGATTCTCGTGAATCTCGTCGAACAAAAGTCGCCATTTGACAGCTCATATCGGTGATCTTCGCACATTGGCTTGCACGGGTCCACATTAGGTCGCCGTTGACGCAAAAAGTGGCCCGCATCGTCCAACTTCATCGGTTTCAACGCCAGCAACGCATCCCGTCTCGAATCTCCATCTCGACCCAAATGGATAAATCTTTGCAATGGGCTCCCCGCTTGAATTGTCTTCACAACATCACAATGTCACCGCAAAATTATCAGCAAATCTACAACAACAAAACCGGAAAATAAAAACTTACACATAGTGCGTACTCCGACATAATCCCTTGGATGTTGGCGAACTCGAGTTGTTGACTCTGTACTGCATCACGTAGCACTTTGCTTGCAATGACTCGGTCCTTGTCGTTCTGTCCTGGCCTGCCAAAAGACGCCAGTGCCTGTTTCTGAAGCTCCTCCATCCTGGCATGAAGAACATTCAGTTCCGTCTGCAGCCTCTCCTTCTCTTCTTTACGAATGCTGTGCGTGGATTTGCGGTATTTGCGCTTGGTAGTGCGTTTCTCCTTTTGTGGCTCGGATTCTGCAGTGCCGCTGTCATTTTCAGACTCAAAATCGGGGTTTTCTCGTTTGCGTGCTCTAATGATAGCACCATGATGGGCGATAGAGGATTCCTCGACTGGGTTTTTCATGGACCTTTTCAGGGATAAAAGCGTGTGCGCAGACCCATCGTCCACGCTCGCTGTGGCGCTGGTACGGGGTGAATTGGACGTCGGAGACACGCGAGGACCAAGCAACAGCGATGTGTAGTACCGATCGTCCCGGATCTCCTCGCGAGACGTGTTGAACGCCATGTGAGTAGCACCGCTTGACCACCAAGAAACGAATTGCGAAATGAGACAGGTAAAGAACCCAGTTGACAATGGAGGGTTAAATTTGTGGCTTTAAACAATAAAGCCCAATGAAATTGCAAGTGGATGAAGCGGTAACGAAAACTCAATGACTCGCCGAACTAAAGTGTCCATCACCGTGCCACGTAGCCGAATAGTGGGGGGACGGGTCCAGGCTCTCCACAATGGTATTGTGCATGTTTTGGCTCCAGCGGTCCATGGTCTCCCGCAACTCGTACCATCCGTCTTTCTGGACAGGGAAGTTTGGGTGTCGAAGTCGAGAATGCGACCATCGTGTGAGCACCACCACCTTTTCTTCCTGCGCGATGCCGAATCTGTTCTTGTGAAGGCGCCGAGTGTACGACCGTACTTCCATCACAGTGTTTACGTCTTTTCGAATTCGTTCGGCTGATCGATAAGGATGTCGCTCGTCTTCATCTACGAACTCGGCAACGATCAGGCCGTAGCCATCTTGGTCGTTGGGTCTTGCTGCAGTGTACTCGGAGAATACGACGGTGTTGGATTCCATGTGAAGACCCTTGCCAGTTAAGGATACTAAGCGATTTTGAGTGATGCCTTCTTCGCCGTTGTCGTCATCTTCGCGAACTGTGAGATGGCCCATTTTTTCCGACACACTGATTTCGATGTTGCACAGGTAATATACCACCAGGTCAAAAATCTGTTTGACACTTCGAGCAGGCTCGAATTGGGATGTTGCGAAGCGAACAGCCCAGTAGTCTCCTTCGTCGTTTTCAAACCGGTAGTCTTCTGACATGGATTTCAGCGGGTTTAAGTGTGAGAGTCGTCGACGAAAGAATGCATGAGCATCCTGCAGCTTCATTGCCTTCATTGATTGCAGCGTTTCTCTCCTGGAAAGTTCATCTTTGCCTAAGACAATCCTCCTCTGTATAGGACTTCCAGCTTGAATATTCTGTGCACCGTGTCAGAACATAATATAGATCAGCGTTTGTCTGCATGCACCCCAGTCACGGCACACGTACACATGCTGCATAGCCCGTCATGGCCGACTGAATCTCCACAAATGCCTCCTGGTGTTTCTTCACAGCATTGTGCAATACGTTCGAGTACAGCCGCCTCTCTTCTCCGTTCTTGTCGCCACGACTTGGTGCAAACGCTCGGCGCTGCAGCTCAGCCATTTGGGCCTGCAATTCAACCAGCTCCACACGAAGATGGTCGATCTCCTCCTGCAGTGGCAATGGACCCACAAAAAAGCATAAACATGAGAACCAAGATACACCTGAGTCGACCACCTCAACAAAACTGCAACTTGTTTCACCGTTCGTACCTTTCGGATCGTGTGTGTGGCCTTACGATATCCTCTCTTGTTCTTGCGTTTGACAACTGCTGCGACCTCCCCCTCTGCGGTGCGCTGCTCACTGCAGCTCCTCCCTCTCGTCACCTTCCGCTTGCTACGACGCAGGACCACGGCTTCGGGAGAGCTCCCGTATTGAGCATCTCTCATCGTCTTCGTCCGAGGCAGGTCTGGAACTGCCAGGGTGCTCCGCTTTCCTTGTGGATGGGCCAATGTCGCAGTAACTGGAGCAGTACCGGTACATGCATTGGCGGCGCGCAGCAGCGGCAGGAAACCTCTTGCGTACGCCGAGTGCCAATTGTCGGGCTTAGTGGGAGAGGTGCAGGCCGACGACTGGTCAGCGTCTGTGTGTGGTGAATGAGGCTCCATTGATGCGGCGTACTCCGACGTGGTCCCTGGTGTGAAGGAACGCCAAGCAGGGCAAGTTGACGACTGCGTAGGAATGACGCGTTTCGGCCGATTGCGCGGCGACTTTTGTCAAATGATGGTACTATGCCATTCGTCGAAATAGTACCATCATTTGGCAAATGCCCGTGAGACGGGCAAGTTAAACACTTTGTTGGGTAATCGGTACAATGTGAAGTACTTGTTGACTCGAGATTCATAGCATTGGAGCACGAAAAGGAAGCACGAACGCTGCCAGTATTCGAGCTAGCGACGCGTTTGATCGTAACTTGCTTGAAGTAGTTTGCCTACCGACTTCACCTGAGCTGCTGCCAGCCACCAAGAGGAAACATCGAGCGGTGGTCGTTTACGCGCCACTTCGATTGCTTATTCACTCGCGCGGCACGCCACGATCGAAGTGCAGGTCTTCGGACAATGTCCGTTGCATGGTCTTGCCAAAGAGATCCATTCGGTCGCGAAGCTCGTACCATTCTTTGAGCCCCATGGAGAAATGAGGGCGATGCAGCTTGTTCTGCACCCACTTAGTGAGCACGACCATTCTTTCATCTTGGGTTCCCGAACATTCTCGAATTTCCATGACAACAACAATATCCTTGCGAACACGGTCCGTCTGGTACGGATACTTCTCGTCCTCATCGACATAGTCCATCACAATGACCCCCAAGTCGCTCTCTCCGTGGATGCTGTTCTGCTCGTCATCGCGTTCATAGAATTGCGAAAACGTGATCGAGTTCGACTCCACCTTGTACCCGTTACAAGTCGTGGACACCAAACGGTTCTGTGTGATGCTCTTGCCGCCGTTGTCTTCGTCTTCGCGGACGGTAATGTGACCCATTTTCTCGGAGATGCTGATCTCCAGGTTGCAATAGTAGAAGAGCAGCAGGTCATAGATCTGCTTCACGTTGCGGGCGTCACGCAACTGTGTTACCGACAAGCGCTCGGAGAAAAAATCGCCGTTGTCCAATTCGAAGCGGCGGCCTTCATCAATATTTTTTCGCAGATTGTTTCTTGGCCTACGTAGCTGCAAGAAGCGTTCGGCCTTTGAGAGTTTGGGGGCCTTCAAGCCTCGTAGCAATGTTCGTCGAGACTCGAGATCTCTCTTCAACAACATGGAGTCGTGCAACGGAGAACCAGCTTGCGCGTTCTGTAGAAGCACAGTTGTTAGTGTAAGTCCTGCAAAATACGCGTGAATCCACACACTACACGAACGTACACATATTGAAAACTCCGACATGATGGACGCGAGCTCACCGAACTTCTGCTGGTTCACCTGGACGTCATCTCGCAAGCCTCGCCCGACATGAATACTTCTCGTCGTGTCTCGGTCCATTTTGCCCATGGCTGCCATCGCCTGCTGCTTCAAGCTCACCAACTGAGCGTTGAGCTCCTCCATTTCCTTCACCAGCCGCTCCTTCTCTTCCTTCACATCAGGCAAGCCACTCCGTCAACACGACGCCTCACCGCAAGAAACACAACCCCACATCGTATGGGTACCTTTCGAACCGCGTGAGTTGACTTTCGCTGCTTCCGCTGGCGACGGGACTTGATATCAACTTCCGACTTGGTACTTCTCTTCGCCCCAGCGTCGTCGCCCACCCCCAGCCCCAAAACTTCATCGAGTCCAACGGGGCTGGTCGCTGCGTGTCTCTTCCCCAACACAACCGGCGCTGGCTCCTCCACTCTGTTCGTGATGGTCTCTACCCGCAGTCGCTCGTCCTGCGTGGCAGGCACTCCCCGTCGCCGATCCATTGCTCCCAAGGCACTGACCCGCGCGTGATCAGCGCCGACTGCAGGTCTTCCTTGAAGCGCGCAATCAAAAGTGCGCGATTACGGGCATGCGTTTACGCTAAGTACGAATAGGGCCGACTGTCGAAACATGTCGCTTGGATTTTGCTGACTATCAAAAAGGTCAACTCCTGAGTTGCAGTGCTTGCTGAACAATTCTCATGTTTTCCACTTCACGTTGTAGGGTGCAGACTCTCGAGCAGTGTTTGATGCAGGAGAAGCCCCCAGCTGTCCATGGAGTGTCGGAGTTCTCGCCACCCTTCGACGGCCATTGGGAACTGGGGGCGGTGCAGAGTGTTCTGCACCCACCTGGTCATCACGACGACCATTTCCTCCTTTTCGAGCTCCCCGTGCATAGTTTCCTTCGGACGGTTGTACGCCCGCACTTCGATCACACCGTTCACGTCCTTGCGAACCCGCTTGTCGGACTGGTACGGATAGCGCTCGTCGACGTCGACAAACTCGGACACGACGAGTCCGTACCCGCGGTCGGCGCACGGAATGTCGTCGCGCTCGCAGAACTCCGAGAACATGATGGTGTTGGACTCCATCTGCATGCTTCGATCGGTCGTAGTGGAGACCAAACGGTTTTGCGTGATGCCGTCGGTGGTGCTGTCGTCGTCATTCTCGCGGACGGTCACGAGAGTGTCGAGCTTCTCCGAGACGCTGATCTCCATATTGCTAAAGTAGAAAATCACCAAGTCGAACACTTGCTTCACGCTCTGGGCACCCTCGAACTGCAGGATGGAGAAGCGAGCAGAGCAGAACCCGCCATTATTCGTTTCGAAGCGCTGGTCCTCGGTAAGAGACTTGCACGGATCCAGCTTCGAGCGACGAATCTTCAAATATTGCTCGGCATTCCTGAGTTTCCTCTCTTTCATGGCTTGCAGCGTCTCACAGCGCGACTTGGAGTCCCTCTTCAAGACCATCTTCTCTTGCAACGGCGTCCCAGCTTGGATGTTCTGTTCAAGGCAGCGTGCGCATGCGTCAGCAACCCGTTCTTCTCAACTCCAGCAGCAATCCACTCGTGCTACACGGCACCCATACGTACGCACAGCGTGTAGTCCGACATGATCGAGAGCGTCTTGCAAAACTTCTGCATGTGTCCTTGAACAGCTTCTTGTAGAGTTTGACGACGCGATTTACGCACCAATGTGTCCACGGGGAAGGTCGGGTCCATCGCTCGCTTCTTGAGCGCTCCCATCTCCTTCTGCAAAATCTCCATCTCTTTGAGCAACCGCTCTTTCTCCTCCTGTCCAACCAAAGCAACCATCAGCAACACAGCCACCACTACCACCACTTGATAAATTGCCACCTTTCTGATGGTGTGCGTTCCCTTGCGGTGCTTCCTCTTCGGGTATTTGCGTTTTGGTCGTGCAGTCTCCTCCGACTCGGTGCCCGTGTCGCCTTGACCCGGTGCTCGCTCTCCATCTTCCTCTGCTACTGACGGCTCATCCGTTGCGAGGCCTTCATGGCATGGCTCGTGTCTTGGGGCGATGATGGACGACCAAGAGCGCGTTGGCGTCGCACTGTCGCTCAACGGCGACGAGGTCGTGGACGACGTGGCGGACGACGCCATTCCGCCGCGGGGGGACGTGCCGTCGCGCTGCCTCATCGGCATCTGTGGCCAGGTGGTCAATGCAACCCCGTTTTTGTGTGGACTATCCATCTTGGGACACCGATCGGGTAGGTAGCAGCCATGCAGCATTGGACTTCAACGCCACCAGTACATGTATTACGACTAACGTGTTGAGTTTCACCTGACTACGGATGTCCTCGCAGATTCTCAGATATCGTGCGGTGCAAGGCTCTGCCCCATAAATCCATGTTGTCTCGGAGCTCGTACCATCCGTCCGTGCACACGGGGAACTTGGGGTAGTGCATTCGGTTCTGCACCCAGCGACTCAGGACGACCACCGACTTGTGCGACGGAGGACCGCCAGCTACGCTCCTCGGGCGCTGCGGCACGAACTCGCGGATTTCCAGCACGGCGTTCACATCGCGTCGCACGCGTTGGCTTGGAACGTACGGGTGACGGTCGTCCTCGTCCACGAAATCGGCGACGATAAGCCCGTAGCTGCTGGCACCTCGGCCGTGAGTGCTGCGGTCGTAGTACTGCGAGAACATGACCGTATTCGACTCCATCTTCACATCCTTGTGAGTGATCGACACCAGCCGGTTCTGCACGATGCCTTTGTCGTCTCCTCCGTCGTCTTCGCGGATCGTGATGTGGCCAATTTTCTCGGAAATACTGATCTCGATGTTGCAGAAGTAGAAGAGCAAGAGGTCGAAGACTTGCTTGACGCTTTGTGCATCTTCGAACTGCGTCACCGTGAAGCGAGTCGAGCAAAAGTCTCCATTCTCTGCTTCATAGCGGCGCTCCTCTCCCATCGTGTTGCACGGGTCCAGATTAGGTCGACGCAGTTGCATGAAGCGCTGTGCCTTCTCCATCTTCCTGGGTTTGATAGCGGCCAAGGTATCGTGTCGAGACTGCTCGTCGTTCTTCAAGTGGATAAAGTCTTGCAGCGGACTTCCAGATTGAATACTCTGCAGAAACAACGCAGCATTAGCAACACACTCGCACGAATTGGCCAACGCCAGAAACTCACGCATAAAGTGTACTCCGACATGATGGAGGACAGCTGGCTGAAAACTTGCTGGCGCTCTTGGACACCTTCCCGTAAGACCCTCCCAGTCTCATATTTCCTCTTCATCGTCTCCTCGCTCCCGTCAATTGGCACTCCGACATCACCCCGCAAGCCTGCAATCTGAGCCTTCAGCATGTCGACCTCCTTCAGCAACATCTCCTTCTCTTCCTGCGCCAGTGTCCATAGTCAACACACACCTCAACTACTACCACCATTCACTTTACAACGTCGCACCTTTCGAATCGTATGCGTAGCCTTCCGATACTTTCTCTTGCGCTTGGGCGTCTTCCGCTGCGTCTCCACCGTACCAAGAACATCATTCCCTTCAACCCCCCTCTTCTTGCTCATAACCTGCTCTCCGTCACCCCGACAGAAGCCTTTACACGGATCCACATTCATCGCTCTGCTCTTCTGCGTCACGTTGTTCGCCCCCATGAGCGCCACCCACGGCTGCGTCGGGTCCACGATATCAGCAACGGTGGAGGAAGAAGAGGAGGAGGACAATGGCGACGAAGAAGCGCTGGCGCTGTAGACCGTCGAAGCTCGCAGCAAGGCCGGACTGGGCATCCCTCCGAGCGACAGGAACGACGTCTCCGATTGTGGGAAGCTCGGCGTCATCTGGGAGCTGTTGTCACTGGCTGTGATTGCTGGATGACGCGCCGCTGGACGCTGCCGCCCCGCGGTGCCACGAGCGAAGTCGTTCATGGCGCTGTTGTCAGCGTCTGACCAAATGTCCGAATGCCAGTAATCAGACCCCGTCATCATGGGTGTGTCACAAATACGAAAGAGTGACGATGGTCGCGACTGGCGAGTCGGCAAGTTAACTTTTATCTTCCCAAACTCGAGTCGGTGTCAATAGACTTGCAGGAATTTTTGCCCCGCGTGGCAATAGTTACAGGTACAGTAACTATTGCCACACTCTCGAACCTCGCTTTGACGTGTCAATACACGCGGAGGATTTTTTGCCCACTTTCGGATTTTGCTGTATTAATTGGCTCGGGAATTCGAAAGTGGGCAACTTATCCTCGACTCGAGGATAAGTTGCCCACTTTGAGATTTTCCGAGCCATTTAAACAACGACGAGGATCGGCCTTTCCGAGGCATTATTATCTCATCAACGTGGAGGACGGAGGTCGGGCCACGTCCGTTTTTCCTAGCACGTCATTTTCTGAAAAGATGTCTGAGACGCGAGAACTGCACGACGCGCACCAGGAGAATGTGGTCCCTCCTCCACTCGGAGAAATGCCACTTGCCATGCACCACAGACTCCCGATAGAAACTCATCCCCACCCCCAGTACTTCACCGCGCTCGCAACTGAGTCCCCTCGGCCAGTCCCGGGTGTACCGGAAAACATCGCTCTCGCCACCGCTCGGATGTACACTTTTGCATCACGACGCGTCATGCCGAATGCGCGAAGTCCGCTGCCCAAGAAACGCCGTTCGCGACTAACTCCAGCAGAGAAGTCCCAGATTCGCATGCGATACCAGAATGGGGAGAGAATTACCCAGCTGCATCAAAGCACGGGACACGCCCGCAGCACGGATCGACGCCATCGTCCACGCCCGTCCCAAACAAGACGAGTCCAAGTCAGGTAAACCCTGTCGGTGGACCCCCATGCGTTTCGTGGTGGAAATGCTGAAACGAGGTCTTTGCGTCACGGAAACCCTATCGCTCAAGGACATCGCAAGGATAATGGGGGTCGACCGTCGAGTATTTGGCCGCATGGAGCAGGACATATTGGGTAGACTACAAACTGCAGTTGTAGACTACTGGTTTTCTCGCGACCAAGCTGCACCTCAGAAGCTCATTGATTTGCTCGACGGCGCAGAGACCTCAGTAGATATCGCTATGTTCATCTTGTCGCATCCTGAACTGACCGACGCTATCATCCGTGCCTCCCAGCGTGTCACGGTTCGTGTTCTCGTTGATCGGGCACAAGTCACCGAGAAAAGCTCAGCAATGATAAAAAAAACTGGTTGAAAACGGGGTCAACGTATATCACGCAGGCCCCAGACTCATGCACTGGAAGGTAGCGATTTATCGATGGAACCGTGTTGACGATGGGAAGCTGCAATTGGAGTGTGGGGGGAATGACGATGAATTGGGAACATACTGTTGTATTGCGTGGTCCTATTGTTGGAGCACACGCCGTTGAGTTTGACGAACACATGTGGTCTGTTGCCGTGCAAAACAACTGGCAAGTTGAGATAGATAGCCGCGGTAATGTTCATCTGTAGCGTCAAGCGATGGTGAGAGCAGTGCCGCAGCGGGTACTCCGAGCTGGCAGTTTGGTTTACAAGGCACGGGCAACTACAGCACGGCCGCGTTCGATGGAGCCCGCCATGCAGAGACGTTTGAGACGCGCACGGCTCAGGCGCACCTTGATTCGATCAAACGTGAGTTCGAGCTGCTCTGGGATGAAGGACGGATTTGGGTTCTTCTGATCGTAAGTGCGCCCGCTGACAGAGTCTCTTTCTGGCACAGTCTCTTGATAGCTAACACGACGGACTTGTGCGTGCTTCTCTACGTTTATTGCTTGCGTGAACAGTGTAACCTCGTGAGCACTAGCTTGCAACTTGCGGTAGACGCGTATCTCTCTCTTGGTGTCGGCGGTAAGAACTTGGGCTCGACGTACATGCTTCAAGAACTAAACGTGACTGTTGTGCAGGCAAAACGCGCGAGTGCGATAGCATGTTCTTCGATGACAACGGCGGGCTGTTCGAGCAGTCACTGCGTCTGGTGATTTCCACTGGGACGTACTTGGTGCCGAACTGGGGCGCACTGTATGTGTTTTACGTGCTGCCACGCTTCCAGTTCTCCACGGTCTTGGACGTGCCCGGACTCCTGATGGACGACGAGTGCGACGAGGCGGCGTATGAATTGCTTTCCGGTGATGAACGCGTAAAAACTATCCGCCATATTACTAACTATTGCGTTATTGCAACTATTGCGTTATTGCTACGTGCACGTATTGAGGAAGAGGTTGGCGATGGCTACGCCCTGCTTCGCCCATTGACCGGTCATCCACCAGCTTGCATCGTGGCCCATGAAAAGGTCCCACGTCATATCAGGGTCTACGAGGAACCAGTAGACGCTCAGGAGGCACACCTTAACGAAGGCGCTGGTTCGAGTGAGAAGGGCTGTTCCTTCGGAATGAGGGATACCGGTGCCAACAGGCTCAATCAAATGATTCAAGACGCTGTGCGATTCGAGGTCAGTGGAGCATACGATGATAACCCACGACATCAAAACTGCGAGCACCCCAGCCAAAATCACTGCCGCCAGAACGTGGCCGCTTGAGTGTCCACACAGCGCAGCGTCCACGAAGATTGCTTCGTTGCATCCTCGCGAATACGACAAATACAACTGCACGAGATCAAAAACCAGCGTTAACCCGAGCACGACGATGCCCACGACCCTGAAAAACGTGTCGACGCAAGTATCTTCAACGCAGGGAAGCAGCAGTATTAACGCACACGCGCTTGTGACGACTGTCAGAGCCAAGAGGCCCAACATGAAAAGCCGCATGTGAGTCTCCAGATCGTTCGACTCGGAGATAATGTCGTTCAATGTCAGGATTGAACTAGTGATTGCCCACACATTGGCGACTGCGGTAAGAAGTATCCCGAATACCGCGTCGTCCGCAGGTGTCTCGCCGAGTAGGGAACTGAAGACGCCGAAGACGACAACGCTGAGCGCTTCGGTGCGAGAGGCAGGCAGCCCTGGGGTGCTCATGACTTCGACAGGGAGAGTGAGCTGTACGACGCAAAAACTAGAATGCCAGATTGTTTTTTGCGTGCACAACCAAGTGTTCGTGTGTTTCGGCGTTGAGAAGAAGCACTGGACATCAAGCAGTAAAGTCCAGAAATGATGCCATGCAACCTAGGTTGATGAGCTGCTCGCTTTCTTCCGATTAAACTTGCCATTTTGAAGTGACTCACTGCCAGTGAGTCAGCACAGGCCAACAATCGCACCCCAAACTTCAGCGTTTGTAGCCGTTGGAGATTGCTCCAAGAGGGTCAGGCACGACGGTGGTCAGATTTTGAGTACAAAGAGAGCCACCGTTTACAGGGGGTACAATGACAGAATTCACTGTACGCTTAAGGAAAATAGCTTTTGTTTTGATTCCTCTTACCGTCGACAACAGACGACGGGGGACAGGCGCTCCATCATGGTGTGGTGCAGCGTTTGGATCCACCGCTCCGTGTTGTCACGCATCTCGTGCCAGCCGGACTGGGGAATTTCGTACTCGGGGTGATACACTTTGCTGTGCACCCACCGAGTGAGCACGACGACGCGACCATCGCTCGTGTTCTTGGACCTGGTGCGCACGCCGTGGCTGATCGGGTAGGACGTGAGTTCGAGAACGGCCGTGAAATCTCGGCGGATGCGTTCGTTTGGGTGGTAAGGATTGAGTTGGTCCTCGTCAACAAAATCCGCTACGAAGATGCCGTACCCGTTTTGGTGACCTGCATCCTCGTCGCCAGGCTCGTACCGAGAGAAGTAGACGGTGTTCGACTCCATTCGCAACCCGCCGATAGTTGTTGACACCAGTCGGTTCTGTGTGATGCCTGGAGCCATGTTGTCGTCATCCTCGCGTATTGTGATGTTGCCCAGCTTCTCTGACACACTTATCTCGATGCTGCTGAAATACCCAAGCAAGATGTCGTACACCTGCTTCACTGTGTTCTCGAACTGCATCGTCGAAATGTACGTCGCGAAAAAATCTCCATTCGACGCCTCATACCCGTGGTCTTCTCTCATGGGCTTCAACGGGTCCACACGAGGCCGCCGGTCATTGAGAAACTTGGCTCCATCCTCCAACACTTTGCTCTTCAACGACAGCAACGTGGCTCGTCGAGAATGCATGTCTTTCTCCAAGTAGATAGGCCGATGAATAGGACTTCCCACTCGAATGTTCTAACCACCAACATAACATAAAAGTCAGCAGTTAGAAAATATTTTCCATAAGCCTATCAACCGCAGCAAAAACTCACAAATAAAGAGTACTCGGACATGAGTGCGTGGATCTTAGTGCACTCGAGTTGTTGCGACTGAATCGCCCGTCTCAAGACCCGATTAGCACTCTGCATCTCACTGGGGGTGCGAGCCTCCACTCCCACACAAGTCGCGAACGCTCTCGCTTTCAGCTCCTCCATCTTGGTATGCAGCTCCGCCAGCTCCTCCAACAACAGAGCCTTCTCCTCCTACAATAACTCCCCCACCTCATCAATACAATAACCATTAAACCCACCAAAAATCAACTCCCTCACCTTCCGCACGTTGATTGTGGACTTGCGGAATTTCCGTTTGGGTCTTTTCTTGTGAGATTCCTGCGTGTGTTGCCCATTTTTTCTACCTTCGTCCTTCATTTCCCTCTTCTTACACACTGGTCGGGGGCTCTTTTTGGGGCTACTAATTGGGTCCTCCCCATTCTTCTCCTTGGGATCCGTCGCGTCCTCGTCGTGCATCGCGTCCATACTGGCGAGCCACTGCGTAGCCACGTCCGTCACGAGCCTCGTGGGCGACTCCAGCGCCTCGGGTGCGCGCCGCAGGGAGCCGCTCATGGCGATACAAATGGAAAGTGGCGCTGCTTGGAGACGAAAGGCAATTATGATGGGTAACAAGTAGCAAATCGCCCGGAAAAGAAAACCGGAAATAAGCGGCATTGTCGTCGTGATGAAGCGGAGTTGACCTCAACACCGCAGGAAGTGCCTTTCTTCAGTCAGTGGAGAAGTTCATTTTTCAATTTGGCTATAAGAAATGAAGAGAGGGGCGGAGGTTTTGGTGAATTGTGCAGATGCTGACAAGTTTCGGGATTGCGAGTCGCCGGTGCTGCTGGGCCCAATGGACCACGCCACGCAGAACTTTTTGCCTCTTACGGTTGTGTTTGTGTACCGTCGGGAGAAATCTGAGAGTGAGAAGGTCATTCCGAGTGGAAAGCTGCGACGCGCGTTGGCACGGCTGCTGGACTATTACCCACACCTTACAGGGCGCTTGGTGATGAATGGGGAGGATAACACGCCGCAGATCGAGAAGCTTGGAACGGGGGTCAGGTTCGTGACGGCGGAGTGCAGCGAACCACTGGAAGCGTTCGAAGCAGTTGCAGAGGATGAGAAACCGGGATCCCCGCCGCGACTGATTGTCACCAATTTGCCGGGTGGAGGCAACGCGTTGCTGCCACCGTTTGCCTCGACAACGATCCTGGCGGTGCAGCATACGCGGTTCGCTTGTGGCGGCGTGTCCATTGGCATTTGCATCCCACACATCATTTGTGACGCGGCGGGCTTCTTCCAGCTCGTACGCGACCTAGCCGAGCTGTATCGAGGATTTCGAGACGTTGAATTGGGTGACCGCCAAGCCAACGATGTGAAACTCTTGAGGCCGCCACATATTGGCTCTCACATGGCAGAACTCCATAATATGACGCTCCAGGAGCGACAAGAAGCTCTCACGTTCCAACCGACCGTGGTCAAGTTAGCACCAGAGAAGGAAGCACCAGCAACTGGCACCTCCACAGCTATTGACAAAACGATTTATCCGCCAGTCACCGGCCGCATACTGCGCTTCTCGTCGCACGAACTCACCGCGCTCAAAGCCGAGGCCAATGCGAGTGGTAGAGGTCAACCACTATCAACATTTTGCGCGTTGACGGCCCATATCTGGCAATGTGTCTTCCGTGCGCGTGTGCGTCTACGAGAAGCTCAAGGTAAGACTCCGGTGGATGCTGCTCAGCTCGTCCCGCGCCAAATCTTGATGTCTGTCGACTTGCGCAGCTGGAACCAACTCGAAGGGATCCCCCCTCAGTATTTCCCTAACGGTGTGGTGAGCCCAGTTCTTTCCGTCCCCGTTGCCCAACTGCTGAATGGCCCGCTATCAAGCGTCGCTGCTTCTATTCGCGAAAGTGTCCAGCCCCAAGACCCGATAGAAATGAAGAAGACACTTCGATGGATTGCTGCGCAGTCTGACAAGCGTCGTGTACAGCCGCGCTACAACTACGACGAAGAAGGCGTTTTCGTTACCCAATGGAGCAAATTCGACATGTACAGGGGTGCTCAATTCGAAGCTCCACCGGCAGTTGTCGCTCAGCCGTTCACGGCGCACTCACTCTATGATGGTCTGGCTTACTTTATGGCAACGGAAGACCAGCTAACCCAGTCGGTGGACACTACCGGGATCACGACAGGTAGCTTGGACGTCAGTTTGGCACTGAGTGAGCCGATCTGGGCTATACTAGACGGGGACATGCATTTCCGCCGCCATCGTAGTCGGTGAGCTGGTAACATGGCCAAAGGGCTTATAACAATGCTTGTTTCTTTGTTAAAGGGTTGGATAATTCCTCCATTATTTTGCTGAAGTACAAGCAATGTTCCTTCCAGCCGCAACACAAGTTTTTTAGATGCATGTTGCCAGCACGAGTTGGTCAGTCCCTTAAGGGAAGAAGCAGGTGCTCATGTGTTCATAGCTCAAATTCCAAAGCTATGACGAATGAGTCAGGGTTCGACCTGAATAGGAAATCGAGGTGACGCTTTCTTGGCCAAGACGCCAATCCTGCTCTTCTACCCCATTATCTTGGTTTTTTTGTTTTTCAGTGAGGTACATTGCTGTCACTTAGCTATGTTAACGACTTTCTACTCCATTGTCTTCTCCGAGATGTGAGAGACTCCCACCATCCGTGTCGGGTGCTGAAAGCACGTTTTGCGGAGAAGCGTTCAAAGACGTATCTGGGTACCGAATATTCACGAGTAGATAATTCCAGAAAGGTAGAACTTCCGACAAGAAAACCACGAGGTAAGTGTTGCGTCATGTCGTTCGCAAGGATTTTGCAACGCTGGAAGCTGTCGTTTGTCAACAAATTCGGGAATGAGCAGCAGATGTTTGGTACTCTTGAATTACCACGCCGCTAAGATGCAGAGTGTGCACTGTGTTGGTTTACACGTTTATTGAACACTATGTTCATAATAAGTCTGACGGCAATCGCTCAGTTAAATGATCAATAGCTTGTGCATTCTATCCCACGTGGGAGATGTGCAAACTTACAATCAGAGTTTACCAGCTCGTTTGTTGCGAGATTCCTCTCTTTTACGAATTTGTATTATACATGTAGTTTGCTAACAGCTAAAAAGCAGATCTTCGAGATCGTTCGCACAAGAGCAACCAACAGCGAGAAACTAACGGCGTCATTTACGACAATTGTAGGATATTGCAGGTGCTGTAGTCGATTTAGAGATTTTAAAGAAACTGAGCACTTACGCCGCAACCGTCGAGACGGAGGCCAAGTTGAAATTATTGTCAGTGAGAGCTCTCTAGTGAAGTCCAATGAAGATGCCGGCGGTTAAGTTACTTCACCGAGCTGATGGTGCGCCAATGGTATCTACATGCAATCGTGTCTGTCAACGGCCAGAGGTCATCGGATGCTACTTGGAATCCAACAACATTGGTCGGTGGGTTGACAACGTGAACGGTGATATTTTCTTCATTATCAACGAGCCAGCATTTGCCATCGACAACCAGTGACAAGCAGACATCCCGAAAATTCGATATATATTTATTGCAACACGAGGAAGGAAACACGTATTTGTTTGTCAGGACAATAGGAAGGAAATAAATAACTGCAATCCAAAAGTTAGAGATAAATTACTGCAATAATGTTCGTCAAGTTCATCTCCTACATGCACTTGCTCGACAGTCGCCACATCTGTTGACGGTGAATCTGCAAACCGTCAGGCTGCTAGTCATCCGAGGGATGCCTCGCATGAACAGCAGCAAAGGCAGTTCGTCACCGATGCATATCCATTCCCAGCCAAGCACTAGCATGACAAGTCTGCGAGGACGACGTGGCACGCGGTGAGTGCACGCTGCAAGTGCTGACAAGGCCGGAGGTTTACGTAGTGCACTGCCAGATTGCGTATCGAGCGACCCTTTGGAGAAGGCGCCGCTGTAGGAGCAGGAGCAGGAAGGCAGCTAGCTAATCTCTCTTTCTATTTTACTCACTTTTCATTTCGACGTCAAGACAGCAAGGCGTGAACACCAACAAAGAATTCTTTAGTCGTGGGGAGAAGTGCCAAGGATGGCGTCTCCCGTGAGAAGTCGCCGGTCGTCGATTGCAGGCGACGAACCGGATGCTGTCGTGGAAGAGCAGCTGATGCTGTCCAGGCGAACGTCGATGTCGTCGCTTCAGCAGTCGCTGCTAGAAGATTAGAATCGCCAGCGGCAGGAGGCCGCAGTGGAAGTCATGACTCAGCAGTCCGCGGTCGTCCAGCAGCTCACGGTCGAGCAGCTGAAGAAGTTCCATGACCAACAAGAAGAGATGGTGCAGCGATTCTCCGGTTACCTGCAAGAACAATTCCAGAACCAGCTCCAGCTCAAGGGCGACTATGACGCCTTAAGGGCGCAGATGGAGCAACAACAACAACTGATGACGGCACACAACGCGATGTTGCGCGACGCTTCAGAGAAGGCTGGCCACCAAGCTCAAGAGATCGAGAGCTTGCGAGAGGCTGTGCAGACACCCACGTCTCCGGGGGGCCAAGCGCGGTGGGGATGGTTCGCGCGAGAACCGATCAGCGTATCGGGTGACGCGAGCATGCAGGACGCTGACGCTAAGGAGAGCAGCAGTAGGCCCCAGATGACACTTGCCCTGGGCTCGAATATGCCTACCCCACCGATATATCGGGGAAGTTCCTGCCAAGAAAAGAAGTCTTTCATGGACAGCTACCTCGTGTATGAACGCCGGATCCGAGCTCTGAATGAGGGTGGTGCCGCAGCTGGGCAGCTATTGCTGATGCCCTTGAGCTCGTGTATTGAGCACAAGACGTTGTTGCGTATATGTGACTACGAGCTCCAATGCCCTGAGCGGGAGGTGACTCAAGAGATGTGGAATGCATATTTCCTGAGTGCCCGGCATAGCGACACCAAAGACTACGCAAAGTTGGCTTCAGCCATGCGCAACCTTACGATGCACACGACCCTGTCGGACGCGGAGTCAGGAGTGACGCAGCTGATAGCCAATTTTCATTCCATTCTGGATGCTCAAGACATGGATGACTTTCTAGTCAAAGAACCGAAGCTCTCTGTCCAGTACCTCTGCAACGCACTGAGACCGCAAGCGCTGAAGTCCACTATCTTCACTGAGCTGAAGAAGACGACGAACAAGCCTCTGAAGAAGTCCGTGACGGCCTTTCTCAACTGGTTGACCCCGCAAGTGCAAGCGTCCTGCAAGTTCGAGACGGCTATAGCTGCTTCCCAGCAGAACACCAATCAGCAGGGCGGTCACAACAGGACAGCGAGTTCTTCAGGGAAGAGTTCTGCTAACGGCGCCGGCCAGACGAATACGCATGGTGCCAAAACGCACAAAGCCGCCACGCTGAGCCCCCCACCTGCGAAGCCGCCAGGTGCGGCCGCACCGCCCGTTCCCCCGAGTACAGCGAGCCCTAGCAGTAGCCTGCCGAGGCCTGCCAAACCCGCCGAAGAGAGGAATTGTTTTAAGTGTGGAGACCCATGTCACAAATCCTTCCAGTGTCCAGGAGTGACGAAGGAAGAGGCGCTTGAGTTGGTACGAGAACGGCGCAAGAAGGGTGTTGGTGCTGTCAGTACATATGACCAAGGGGGTGTTGGTGGTGATAGGGGCTTGCTGTTCGCAATCTGGAGGTAGTCGCGGAGGCTCAAGGCTTTGGCGGTGTGGTGGTTCCTATCACGCAGGAGATACGGTTGAGTATTGCGGTCGACACGGACGCTGGCAAGTTGCTACTTACCAACGTGGTGTGCTGAATTTCTCCAGAAGACTTGCCTGCGGGAAAAGGAGACATCCTGCTAAGTCGACCATTGATGCGTAAATTGGGATATGACCAGGCTGAGATCTTAGCGCAAGCTCGCTTGAGGAGCTCTGAAATGGACATGGAAGATGCGAGTGCCGCTCCTGGGAGTCTGCGCCATGTGATGGCTATTGCTGGTGCAGCGGTGTTGCCTGAATCTAGCCCAGAGGAACGCCCTCTTCTCGAAGAAGAAGAGCAGTCCGGTTTCCCTGGTGTGGACAGGAACCGTGATTTGGAGGCAGAGCAGCAGGAAATTTGGCAGGTTCTACTGGGAAAGATTAAGGATGCCGAAGCTAAGGGTGCCAGCAAGATGTTCATCAAACGGTTGGAAGCATTGCTGTGGGATATGGTGGACGTGTTTCGACTCAAGCTTGGAAACGATCCACCGGTCGATGTACCGCCGCTGGAGGTAACGCTCAAGCCCGATGCGGTACCCGTAAGGTGCAAAGCGCGTCGCTACCTCCCTCAGCATCGTGAGTTTATGCGTCGGCATGTGGACGAGTTAGTAGCCGCGGGACTGTGCTACAGAAATCCTCGGAGCAAGTGGAGCTCGCCCCCACTTATTGTGAACAAGCCGGGGCCTGATCCTTTCCGAATGACGGTGGCCGTGAGAGGAGTGAACGCTCAGGCGGTGCGAATTCTGTGGCCGATGCCGATGTTGGAGGTCATTTTGGACTACTTACACGATTCTCGCTTTTATTTCCTGTTGGATTTCTTTAAGGGATATTGGCAGTTCCTGTTATCGCTCGACAGCCAGGAGATGTTCTCGTTCCTCACAGATATGGGAGTTTTCACTCCTACACGAGTGCTGATGGGTGGCAGTGACAGTGTGGCTTATTGCCAGGCAGCGGTGCAAGACATGTTCTCGGAATATTTGTACAAGGGCTTACTCATCTGGTTAGATGACCTTTTGGGGTATCAGTTCACGGAAGAAGGTTTGTTTACTCTTCTGCAAGGGGTACTCAAGGTTTGCAAAGCCAAGGGACTGAAGTTAAATCCACGCAAGTGCGCGTTCTTCCTGCTGGAGGCTCGTTGGTGTGGGCGCATTGTCTCCAGTCGAGGCGTCAAGCATGATCCGGAGCGTATCAAAGTTCTACAAGATCTGGCCGCACCGATCACGGGCCAACACCTTCAGCAATTTGTATGCGCTCTTAACTGGATGCGGCAGTCAATTCCTGGGTTTAACAAGCTCGTGGAGCCTCTCACACAACTGATGGAGTCTGTCTATCAACACGTCGGAGGCCGAACCCGCTGACTAGTGTCGAACGTGCGGCTATCTGAGCTTGGGTGGACCAACGAGCATCAACAGAGCTTGAATGACTGTAAAGTTGCACTGGGCCGCGCCGTTCAGTTAGCGCACCCGGACATATCCAATCAGTTGTGTGTTTTTGCAGACGCATCCGAATCGCACTGGGGTGCTGTGATAACTCAAGTACCTCAAGAGCACCTGACTCGCGATCTGACGGAACAGCAACATGACCCTCTTATGTTCTTGAGTGGAACATTTTCTGGTGCAGCTCGACGCTGGCCAATTGTGGAAAAGGAGGCGTACGCGATTGGCGAGACGTGCCGACGTGCCGATTATTTGCTCCATCGACCAGGAGGTTTTGCGCTGTTCACTGATCACAGAAACTTGAAGTTCATCTTTAGCCCTTCAAGCGTGATGACTTCAGTGCCAAAGTACACCTCCGATAAGCTGGAACGCTGGGCTTTATTGATAATGGCCTACAATTACGAAATCAATGACATCAGTGGCGAGGCCAATGTGTGGGCCGATTTGCTTTCGAGGTGGGGGTGTATGGCGTCCATTTGCGCGATCCGCCCAGTGCCCATCTCAATGTCGCCGCTGCCGGACCAGGAGTTCATCTGGCCAACGGTGTCAGAGATTGTCGCCATCCAGAAAGCGGCCAAGTCTCCTGAGGCACTGCAAGAAGCGGAGGCGCTGGTGGGATCAGACGATGGTGCGCTGCGTAACAGTGAAGGCGCTATGTGGATCCCTAAGCAGGCAGACAACCTGCAGATGCGGTTGTGCATTGTGAGTCACTTTGGCGCCGCTGGGCATCGCGGTTTGCTTACCATCCTCACGGCACTGAAGCAGCGATTTGTCTGGTCTGGCATAGACGAGGATGTGAAATACGTCGTGCACAAGTGCCTCCATTGCGCCAGTACCCGAGGAGGTCTACCAGTCCCAAGACTGCTCGGCGAGGCTCTGCGTGCTGAAAAGCCTAATGAGCTTTTGCACTGGGATTTCCTCTATATGAGTCTGGCGGACACAGGCGAGTTATACGTCCTCGTCTTGAAAGACGATTTTTCGAAGCTGGTGTGGCTGTTTCCGAGTATGGAGGCAACATCTGTTGTTACTTACAATGCCCTTATGGACTGGTTTGCAACTTTCGGGATTTGCTACAACTGGGTGAGCGATCAGGGAAATCATTTTAAAAATGAGGTGATCAAATCCCTGCAGCATGGCCTGGGTGCGCACCACGGCCTGATCACCCTGGGCCAACGGCACGGTCGAAGTCGTCATGCGCGATGTTCTGCGCTGCTTCAGAGCGCTACTTTCGGAATGGCGCATGCCGGCCACAGAGTGGCCGCGCATTGTGAAGGTCGTCCAACTTGCTCTGAACAATTCGCTGTCGTCTGCATTGGGTGGGCTAGCTCCTGTGACCGCGATGGCCGCCTGGAAGCGCTGAGCCCCCTCGATGCGATCGCGGTGCCTGGACCCGTGGAGTTTTCGAGTCTGGAGATAATAAGGGGTGCACGCCAAGCCCACTTCGATTCGCTGGAGAAGTCACTCGCGGACATGCACAAGGCAGTGACTGATGCTAACACCAAGACCCGCTCTCGCAGCCGAAAGTCGAAAGACGCACGTGCTGGCGCTCAAATGACCCAGTTTGTCGTCGGGTACTTCGTGCTGTATGCGGACGTCTGGTCGAGCACACGGACTAAGTTGAGTGTGCGCTGGTGTGGTCCTGCCCGAATTACCAGCACCATCTCAAATTGGATTTTTCTAGTTGAAAATCTGATTACGGGCGACACCCGTGAAGTCCACGCAACGCGGCTGAAGTTCTACGCGGACTCGTCGTCGGAGGTCACGGAGGGTCTGCTTCAACACGTTGCCCACAACAGTGAAGGGCATGTAGTGGACACGTTGCGCGATGCTCGCTACGACGTGAAAGCGAAGCAATTCCCGTTTTTTGTTCACTGGCGCGGTCTCAGCGAACTCGAAGATTCGTGGGAATCCGCCACCACCTTGCTCGAGGACGTTACGGTGTTGGCGAAGGCGTACCTCCGAGCGCATTTGAAGGAAACCATTGTGAAGCGACTGATTACGGCTCTGAACAACAACCTTCCCAAGGGGGAAGTGTTGACGGTAAGTCTTCAAACCGTCAGGCTGCTAGTCATCCGAGGGATGCCTCGCATGAACAGCAGCAAAGGCAGTTCGTCACCGATGCATATCCATTCCCAGCCAAGCACTAGCATGACAAGTCTGCGAGGACGACGTGGCACGCGGTGAGTGCACGCTGCAAGTGCTGACAAGGCCGGAGGTTTACGTAGTGCACTGCCAGATTGCGTATCGAGCGACCCTTTGGAGAAGGCGCCGCTGTAGGAGCAGGAGCAGGAAGGCAGCTAGCTAATCTCTCTTTCTATTTTACTCACTTTTCATTTCGACGTCAAGACAGCAAGGCGTGAAAACCAACAACATCCCACAGGCAATCGTTCACCTTCACAAAGAGAATCATCTCCAGCATCAAGGAAGACAAGCGATGACGCTCGTGGCGTAAAACGGCACGAACCACGCTAAAGAGGCGCTCCATCATATTGTAGGTTGGTGGTATCGCCCCTAGCAGCGCGTAGGTGGCCGCAATGGGCCTGTCGGTTTGGAAGGAGGGGAGAAATAAGTTACCGAGAATTAAGATTATAAAACATAAATTACTGACTGAACTAGGAAAATTCCCAAAATAAATTTTTGATACGTAAAATGCAAATATATTTCCCGCGATATCTATTTTTCGGGATCCCTGGTGACAAGGCCCAGTTAACCTGCCCATTCCCTAATTTCGTCGGCTTGATGCGCTCATCTTCTAGCACAATCTTATCTCGAAGCAGCAAACTGAGTACAATAAACACCAATTCCCACGTCTTCCACGTGGAACGGATTGGATATACATGTACTTCGGAGTACGATTGATAAGTCAGTGGGTAGAATAGATCAAGTTATCGTTACATTTGTCTTGTATAGATCGAGGTGCCGTTTGCCCTAGGGCTAAGACGTATACGCGTAACCGCATCCATCATCCGATACGAACCTAGGGATCAATAAACGAGTACTAAATATTTCCTCCCATTCCTGAATTCACTGACAAACGACAACTTTCAGCGCTGATATGGTCTCGTATCATCTCATTGCCCTGGCAAGGCTGTTAATCGCACAGACCTCAGCAGCGATCAATACTATCGCGAAGTCCGAGTTATACGGCTGGTACCCCTGGTACGATCACACTTTCTCTGGAGAAGGAGTGTATCCCACTCAAGACGCGGAGTGTGCTACCTACCATGCACCGCTGTGCTATCCGGGTATCTGTGAGACTCCTGATAATGTGGGCTCGAAACTCGACATCTTCGTAAAACGTTTGCCACATACAACGGGCAGCCCCGGTGTGACGGCTAATGTGTGGTTGCTTCAAAGTGGTTCCAGCTGCGCCTCTACAGCCCCACGACTCCCCTCGGCGATTCAGCAGTGTTGATATTCATTTTGTGGGATCGTTGTGTCAAGTGGAAACCGACATGCTGAACTTGCAAGTTCCCGATATTTCCCGTGGATTCGTTGTATTGTGTCTTTTCGAAAGAGAAATAGGCGGCATGTGACGAAATCGGCCTTGGCAATTACGATACTGACCGCATCATGTACGAGAGCAACCAGTATTGGAATAAGAGCGCCACGATCCCAAGTAACGCGAGTGTTCTTTTCCAAAGTGGCAAGATGGATCCGTTCACACCACACAAATATGCCGAGTCATTGATGCATGCACTGTACGGTTACAGGAAGGAGTTGATCTCGTTCGACTACGCTCCGCACGGCGTTCTTATCTCGACGTCGTTCAATGCTAGCGACCCGATTGTGAGACGAACCTGCAAGTGTCGTACGTTCTCAACGATGACGACCTTCATCGCACGGACAAGTCGTGCGTGAGCCAGATGCCACCGTTCACCATGAAACCCCGTCGTTGGCACCGCCACCAATACCTCAGCACCGAAGATGCGTACGACGGCGTGTACAACGCGAGCCTGAGTTCCCAATAGAGAGTTCATAAAGGACAGCTAATAGCTGAGAGTGTTTTCCCTTAAACACTGAGGCGCACAGCTCGCCTTCAGTGGCACCTTTTCCAATAAAGAGCGTTGCTATCCGATACCAAATCGTCGTCACGGAGATAAAGGAGATACCTAACTCCATACACTAGCTAGTGCTGCTCTCTTTCCCTTTGGATAACCAAACATCAGCAGGGATTGTAATGCATGTACGATTTCCGTCTGAATTACTGTAGTGAATTGATAGCACAGCATCACTTGCTTCCATCGCTTTTTAGTCATTCTTAACCTTTATCACCAAGTGAGTCAATTAGTTAAAGCTACAAATGGACACAGTCAGACAAGTGCATCACAGCGCAGCTTCTGAGGCTGCAATCCGTTGTCGTTGCTTGAAAAGTTATGGTACAACAGTACTATACATCTACTGCTGTAGTATTTGTTAAGGGATAATAGTAAAATAAACTACTGAATACTATAGTGATAAAGAAGTCGCATCGTACTATGCTATTGGTGCCACTAAATACCCTCGTGATAATGACCTTTCGGAGTGATTGGGCGTCACACAATTTTAGCTACTACCAGCGATAATGCCCCGCGAGGATACGAAGCGACGTACGTAGCCCTGTATCTCTGGGCCTGCTCATCGACCCTCCCTGGAACCACCACGAGCATGTAGCTAACCCTCTGTGCTGTTGATCCACACCCTATTCATCTCCGCAGGTACGCGTCTCGTGGACGAAGATGACGGAGACTCGGTAGAGTTCACCACGTCCAAGGACATCACGGTGTTCCCCACTTTCGAGGCCATGGGACTCAAGGAAGACCTTCTGCGTGGCATCTACTCGTATGGTAGGTTGATTACCTATCTCTAGGAGTAGTTTCAGGCTCTGAATCGCTCTGTAGCGGCTGGGAGAGGCTACTGAAGGAGATATACCATTTTATCGGTGGTTATTGACGTTTTACCCTTCATGTTTAAACAGGCTTTGAGAAGCCCTCGGCCATCCAGCAACGCGCCATCAAGCCTGCGATCCAGGGGCGCGACCTGATCGCCCAGTCCCAGTCGGGAACGGGCAAGACGGCGGTGTTTTCCATCTCTGTCCTCCAGTCTCTGGACACTTCTAGCAATGAGACACAGGCTCTGGTGATATCTCCCACTCGTGAGTTGGCTGAGCAGACGCAGAAGGTCGTGTTGGCTCTGGGAGACTTCATGAACGTGCAGTGTCATGCCTGCATCGGTGGCAAGAGCGTGGGCGAAGACATCCGTCGTCTAGATTTTGGCGTGCAGGTGGTGTCCGGAACCCCCGGCCGGATATTCGACATGATCCGTCGCCGCAATTTGCGTACGCGTAACATCAAGATGCTGGTGATCGACGAGGCCGATGAGATGCTCAACAAGGGATTCAAGGAACAGATCTATGACATCTATCGCTACCTGCCGCCGTCAACGCAGGTGCTGCTGGTGTCGGCTACTATGCCCCAGGAGGTTCTGGACTTGACGCGCAAGTTCATGAACGAACCTGTGAAGGTGCTCGTGAAGCGTGATGAACTGACACTGGAGGGCATCAAACAGTTTTTCGTGGCGGTGGAGAAGGAAGAGTGGAAGTTCGACACGCTGTGTGACCTGTACGACACGCTGACGATCACGCAGGCCGTGATTTTCTGCAACACGAAGCGGAAAGTGGACTGGCTCACATCCAAGATGCGCGAGGCCAACTTCACGGTGTCGGCTATGCACGGCGATATGCCGCAGAAGGAGCGCGACGCGATCATGCAGGAGTTCCGCTCAGGCGGATCACGTGTGCTCATCACCACAGACGTCTGGGGTCGCGGCCTGGACGTGCAGCAGGTGTCGCTGGTTATCTGCTACGATCTTCCAAACAACCGCGAGCTGTACATCCACCGTATCGGTCGTTCCGGTCGTTTCGGACGCAAGGGTGTTGCGATCAACTTTGTCAAGGACGATGACATCCGCATTCTCCGTGACATCGAGCAGTACTATAGCACCCAGATCGACGAGATGCCCATGAACGTGGCAGACCTCATTTAGGTGGAGTATGAACCTCGCTCGTGTCGCTCACGTTGGATTTTAAGCTTTTGAATACACCCGCTTTACTGTTGATGACGGAGGTGCGAAAGCTGAGGGTGGTTGGTTTGAATTTCTTTGCGCTGCTCAAGTAAGACCTACGACGCTGACGGGATTGTACGTACACAGTGCCTAGACTTGTTAGTAAAGCCACAATCCGTGTGGATGCTGCGAGTAGGGCAGATCTAATTGTGGTGCCTGACTCGTTAAGTGTCATGTAGATGGACACTGTCCGTCATGCAGGCCGCGTGCCCAGCACGAAGACGGACACCGTGTTCGACAAGGAGATTAGAGTGGCCGAGCCGGCGTACATAGTTGAGATACGCATGCATCCGCTGGCCAACACGGCAATATATCTGTATTTAACCGTCACAGCCACGGAGTCAGCCATCGTGGAGACTAGGCTTCCGTGTTCGTTTGGCTATTGGGAAAACCTATGAGAGGACGACGAAGGAGCGATGAAGTATGCATACCTACCAGGTCGCAAAGACTGCTGTCGACAAGTCGGCGCTCGACCTAGACGACACTTGAATCGCATCTCTATTTCGCTCAAAGTGGTCGAATCCAGCTAGTTCCTGCTCGAAAATAGGAACAGTTGGTGCCAGAACGCTCAACGGGTTCAATAGCACTCTACAAGATTTCACCGATGCCTAGATAACAAGCCTCAATGGTTTTTAGCCTAATATCTGCCAATCACCTGTCCTCCTTCAATCTATCCTACGTTTTGCCAGATAAGTGAATATGTGGCGCTCCTCGTCGCTTCCTCTAGCGGTTGCAACCGCCGCTACGGCCATTGGCGCTCTCTCGATCTGCCGTCTCTCAAGTTGTTCGCTGTCTCGTGTCGCTCGTCGTGCACCTGGACGCGTCGGGGACCTCGTGTCGTCGCTGGAGACGCCCTGTCTGCTCGTGGATCTGGACGCCTTGGAACTCAACCTCAAGCGTCTGCCGGCGTCCCTCGAAGCGTCTTCCAGTGTCGCCATTCGTCCCCATGCAAAGGCTCACAAGTCATCTGCTGTAGGACAGCTGCAGCTGCAATTGTCTCAAGCCAAGGGACTCTGCTGCCAAAAAGTGGGAGAGGCCGAAGCCATGTTCGCCGGCGGGATCCGAGATCTCCTATTGAGCAATCAAGTTTATGGGGCAGCACGGTACAAGCGCATGGCCGTTTTGGCCAAAGGCGGCGCAAAAGTGACGTTGATTTTCGACAGCGTCGAGACGGTGCAGCAAGCCGCAAAAGTCGCAGTAGAGCAAGATGTCAAGTTTCGAGCTTTGGTGGAGGTGAACGTGGGTCAGGACCGATGTGGCGTCGATACAATTGAAGACGCCGTAAAATTAGCTACGGAAATTGAATCATTTGCTCCACAGCTGGAGATGGTCGGCATTCAAGCGTATCATGGCGCGGCGCAGCATATTCGCAGTTTCGACGAGAAGAAAAAAGTGATTTCCGGCGTTGTGCACAAAGCAAAAAGTGTGCGTGATGCACTGCGGGAGAAAGGATTGAATTGTGACGTAGTCACGGGAGGAGGCACGGGAACGTACTTGCTGGAAGCTGCAAGTGACGTTTTCACGGAAGTGCAGCCAGGGTCCTATTTATTCAACGATGCGGACTATGCACGGAATTTTGGAGAGGATGGCGAATTTGTGAAAGACTGGGAGCAGAGTTTGTTTGTGCTGACAACGGTGATGAGCAAGAATGTCACGGCGACAATGCCTCGTGCAGTGGTAGATGCTGGCACGAAGGCGGTGTCGCTGGATTCTGGATCGCCGCTTGTGCACTCGCTGGTGAATGGTGAGAAACTGGCGACAAAACTGGAATATCATGGGGGCGGCGATGAGCATGGCATCCTCAAGCCGCAGCAAAGCAGCGTTGATACCAAGAATGTGCAGCTTCCTGCTCTCGGGAGCAAGTTGCTGCTTGTCCCGGGTCACTGCGACCCTACAACGAACATGTACGACCACCTTGTGGCCTTCCGTGGCAATTGCGTCGAGCACGTCTGGGAGATCGAGGCCCGTGGTCCTGGTAACTAAATGGGGCATATTGCTACGTGTAGCACGACGGTATCATATTGATAAAATGGACATGCTTCGTGTTGCGTGTTGTCATACACTAATACCAAGCTCCATAGCATTAGCTTCGAGTTTCAACTCTGACAAAGGCTCAAACGTATTCGTTTTCACTGTGAAAAACCAACGAAGTCACTTTAACGCTTCCTCCAGAACTTCCAAACCTTTGTGACGAATCGCCAACGCCGTTTTAGACACCGTACTCAGCCGCTTGGCCATTGATGGTGGCGTCCATCCCTTGTCTTGGATGTTTTTGAAGAACGCTTGGTTTTCGTTTGCAATTGTTTACAGTCGGCTGGGAAGAGATGCGGTTTTTACCAATCATTTCTTGCGATTCAAGCTGTGACGTCGCCAAACGCATACTCGTAGTAGTCAAGACTGGGATCATCGCCTTGTAATTCTCTTCAATCACTTTTCCTTCGCGTCAAGTTCCTTCGCAAATATATTAACCATTAAGGTAATGAACTCTGGCTTTCGTTGTCGCCCTGCTTGACAGTTTATATTACTGTGCTAATGAATTTATATTTTTTTGTTATTACAACAGAAATTAATATATATATATATATGCTTTGCAAACGAGGAAGGTAAAAAAAACGAATGCGACTTTAAGATCGTAGTAAGCAGTGATACAGTGATGGTTTCTCATTAATCAAGTAAGCGTTAGATTAAAAGTTACCCGCGGTGTGCATTGACTTTCAATCTCATTAAAATGAGATAGTCTGTGTACAACTTCTTGAAATGCGCGATAGCCTTTTCATTCAGGCTTTCCCTCTTCATGAAGGCAACCGCTTCGTCTACCGATCTCATTCCATATTTCCACGACGCGAAAATGGAGTCTTGGTACGAACGTTCACTTTTCAATCTCTTAAACATTTGGGGTAGCTTGAGTTCATCCATCCAGTTAAGCCCACGTTCTTCTTCTTGACTGTCGTCAAAGTTCAACGTCTTGTGAGTTCGCAAGAAATGTTTCTCAGCGCCTACTTCAGTAGTAATCAGGGTGACCACAGCAACCAGCAGGACACAGGAGCGGCGCATTTGAAGGCATGGTTTAGGTGGCTGCGATTAGAGACTTGCGGGCTTGAAGGCAAAAACACGAACTGAAGAGTTGAACTGAAGAGTTGAACTGAAGAGTTAGTGAGCCTATTGCTGGACGGCAAAAAGAATGCAGAAGGAGATCCCTGATGTGTTGTCGAGCCAATGTGTGGCTGTATGCTGCAGCGCTGAACTGCAGCTACTTTCGAGCTGCGACGTTTTTGTCGGTCGGTCAGGACGTGATGCTCAATGGTTACACTTTACTCCACCGATCCTCTGTACCGTAAACCCTCTCATGGACCAACTTTCCTTCGTGCAGAACGTGGTAACCAGCCACCTGGTGCTGGTTGCAACAGCTGCACATGTAAGGAGGTGTTGTGCATGTATAAAACGAGAACTCTCTGCCTGTTGATGTTGTGAATCGAGCGGAGCTACTGACGTAACGACATCGAGGATAACCATGCTGATCCATTGTTGTCATGTGTACGATACCACGCGAGTAGAAGACGTTACTAAAAAAAAAAGGCACGAGCAATGAACGATGTAGCACTCGCTGTGTTACTTTCGTGATATGGCATCGACGATGCCCAATGTTTGAATCCTGAAAGCGAACTGGACTAGGTGACAGCTTAATATCTCTTCGTGATTACCTATTGACCGGAAAGTGCACATGTCTTCTGAAGTCCGCATCAATGGCCTTAAATTTCGCGACCGCACTCGCTGCTGTTTGCAAAACCGTTTGTCAGTGCTATCGAAACTCTAGCTGTCTCGTTCGTGGAGTCGGACAGTTATCCATTGATTAACCTTGAAAATCTTGAAGACCACTCTTGCTTATCAATACCTCGTTATGGTAGCGGTTGTTGTGCATGGTACGAATAACAAACAGACGGTCACGTTTTGAGTGCGCAGAAAAATTTGCAAACACGTATGCGGAATACCGTTTCCTCACGCGGACTCGATCTCACGTAGTGGTTTTGATTGTGTTTTTTTATCTTTCGCGCTTATTACTTCGAAGTACTAAGTATGCAGGAGCGGCTTCAAGATCTACATGGACTTGGGGTCACGCGGACGATAGAGCTTTAATTTGGACGAAGTCTCGATCGATGTACGAGTGAGTGAATGCATGGGAGGTTTGCGTGTGCTCCTTACAGAAAAATAAACTATTGACCTCCACCGTATTTGTCATGTGCTGTTATAAAAATCAACTAACCTCTTCGCAGCAGCTAATTCAAAAAGCTTACTCGGGATTAATTCCTCCGAGATCTAGGCTCGAACACGGTCGGGAAAATAATTGTTTACTCCGGGGCCAGCGAAAAGGACTCAGAACTAAGGTCAATCCATGTAGTGCCGTAAACCAAATCAGGAGCGCGATGTACAAGTAGCACGGCAAAGCATGGTTTTAGCCTCGTAACGCATGTAACGAGCGCGATTGCGATAACTTCGAACTATGCAAGAAGCATCAGAAACCAGGTGGAGTGCCTATTTCCCTCAATTCGCGCGGTATTAGGCGAATGACACGATGCTGGCACTCAATTTCAGCATACTACAAGTCAGTGAGTTTGGCTGCGTCGTCTGCAAGTTGCTTCCAAGTCCAGAAAAAAATCATGAGCACAGCCATCATGGCTAAGTTTACAGCGCTACCAAATCCAAAGCCTAGCCAAAGTCCTTCAACACCGAGATCAAACTGGAATGCCAGCAATGCGCCTAGAGGGACACCAAAAAGGTAGTACGCCATTGCATTGCTACTGGCAGCAGCTTTTTGCTTCCCCGCACCTCGAAGCACGCCTTGGAGGGCAGCATTTAGCCCATCCACTATCGTGAGAGGTGACACGATAGCCACTACCTTAGATGCAAGGTCTGATCCATCGCCTTCATCGAGGAACAGAAGAGGAATACTGCCGCTAAATCCATAGAGGAACCCCGTGAATGCCACCGTAAGGATCAGCGTCAATACGAGCACTACTGTGCACGCAAGTTTTGCTGCCTTTGGCATGCCAGCACCTAGACAATTGCCTATTCGAATGTTTGCAGCGACTGAGAGTCCATCGAACGCTGTATAAACCAACAAATTTACATTCACCAGTACGGAGTGAGCCGCAACCGCCATCACGTGGTGCGGTAGTAGTCCGGAGAGGATCGTGAGCAGCTCAAAGGCCCACATTTCTAAGACCAACATCAGCATTCCAGGAACACCATATTCCAAGAAGATGCCGATGTAGCTGGTAGCAGCCTTGAGATTCCAGGGTTGGATCCACCATTGTCGCAAGTGATCCGGTCGCCACATGAAGTACGGCACTAGCAGTATTGGGAGCATCATGTTGCCGAGGCTACAGCCAATAGCGATTCCATTGAAGCCGATTGAAGTGTGATAAGCTAGGCAATAGCCTGCTGCAATGCTGACAGTGTTTCCGATCGCTGCGATTATCACCAGTGGGGTCATCACATTCTGTGCTTGCAACACCTTACGTGCGAGTTCATAGAGGTAGAGGAATGGAATTCCGGGGAGCAGCCAACGAGAGTAGGTCCCCGCCAAACTCGCAACCTCTGCGTCCTGACCAAACAGCTTCAATATATCCTCAGTGAACCAGTTAAGCGCGAATATTGGGAGGAGAATGGAACTAAGAACGATGACTCCAGTCTGGAAGTACACACCAATCTTCTCGAAGCGCTGAGCTCCATAAGCTTGTGAACACAGCGTGTCCAGCGCAGACGCAAGGCCTAGTCCCACCGAGAACGAAGAGAGGTTTATCAACTGCACGCAGATGTCAGTTTTTGGAGTTACGTTCGTCTATGGTTGATGCGATTGTACCATTATCGAGAACGTTGCAGCGTCCACGTAGTGTTGTGCGTATGGCGAGTCGATGTTTCCCGCTAAGACGATGCACATGAACCCAGGAAAAAATTCCAGCAGCGTCGTCATCATCTACAAGTGCACGTTACAGAGCTTGCAGCGAATATACCACCAGATTTCTACTACACACCACTGGTCCGACGAGTTTGAGCAGAATCTTGACTTCCTCGGTAGCTGTGGCCTCAGGCTCATTGGGGTGTGCGATCTTTCTTGCTGCTGCTGGTGACGTAATGCTTCCGAAGGATCCAGTACGGCTGCCTTTAACATAAATAGAGAGCTGGTTGCACATATTTCTCAAGGACGCAGGCTAAACAATAGTGCGATACAAACAATTCCACTGCGTCAGTCGACTGTTGGACGGATATTTGTGAGTGAGAACAGCAATGTGTATACCGTGTCTTTTTCTCCTAGCTTCAGGGGCTGCTCGTCCTCGTTTCTTATCGTCAAATTAGGCAATGATGAAACCCGGACAAAACAAACGGCGATCGCACCTCGAGCAGTGCTTTTTGGGCGAAAGGCCAACGTTCGTAACCGCTCAGCAACCGAGAGCTGGCCTTTTGAAATCACCAATTTATTCAGGAACCCAGTATAAACTGGTTGTCTGTGGCCCACCAATGCGAGTGGATCACTTTTTGTCTCTGCACACCTGAAAACAAATATACGAACAAGTCGATGCTATTGGCATTTCCAATGCCAGTAGCAATACAGCTCCTAGGCCGTAGTACCTACCTTCTTAGCTTATAGCAACAACACCAGTGGTCATTCTCTAAAGCCTTTGCTCAGCTTCAAGTCGTCAGAACCAAGCACTTGATGAAATATTCTTCGATGCCCCCAGATGACAACCATCGTAGTATGCTGGGCAAGGAAACGCAGCGACCACTCGAAATTTGGATGTGTACCTCAGGAAAATATTGGTGCTGAATGGGCTGGATCTTTCTTTTTCTCGACGGTCTCGGGAGGGGGGCCAGATCGTCGCTCAGACCCATTTCCGTTGCAAAACGAAAGGATTTGTATAGTCTCGTCAATTTTTCAAGCACAGAACATTGGCAACTCGCCATTCGTTTGATCTCCCATCCAGCTTGGTACCTTGGTAACCGATGCCACGTCAGTGCCTCATAGTCCACTCTCTGGTTGGAATCGTACTTGCATACGCCTTTCAGTTTCATGGTGCTAACAAGTACGCAAAGCTGTAGGGCTCTTGCCTTCTAGTCTCTCGGAGCGCATGAGCAGGATACCATGCGGAGAGATTCTTGAAATACAATTGGACAAATGAATAATGAGATGCCCGTCCTCGTCTTGCTGTCGTAAACCCAAACTCATCCCAAAGTCAACCACAGTTGCTAGAAACATGTGGCGAAAGCCAACCGACTGGTGCAGCGAAAATGAATACGGCTCAACATTTGTGAAACCGATACCACACTTGGAGTGGATAGTTTCAAACCCAAAGCTGCAGCCAGTTTCCCTTTTTCGATGGTCGTTTTACTTGAAGCGCTTTCTGTATTCGACATTCCAAAACTCTCATCTGGCGTCAGCACTGCACAAACTTCGTGGTCGCTGCCATTTTCTTTAGGGTTTAACACCCTTGGGCGGAATGCATATGCAGCGAGTTTGGAGAGTGGCATGACCTTTCGAGCACCTCCGTGACATATTAGGGAGTAAGTTGGATCGTGATCTGTGGAACGACAACTTGGCCCTCGATCAAAAGTCCTGATCTACCCGTTTGTAGTGATAAAAAGAAAACATGTCAGAAGGTCTGACTTGCTGTTGAATGGTATCCTCGATCCTAATCTAATTGAGAGTCTAGAAATTAAAAAACGTCCTTTCAGTAATAACTCAGCGTACTCCTTTGACCAAGACCAAGAAAAGAAAAGGTTCGAAAGCAATTGAGCGCGTTAGTTCAGACTACAATTCCAATTAAAAGTCGTGTGCGTGCTGTCGTACTTCAATGGTGCATGATACTTCCATCGCATACGTGGGGTTACAGGTTTGCGAGCTTATTGTCACTCTAGTGGTTACATATTAGCTCCATTCGTTATCTGTTCCAATCAACCAAAACGGATAATGCCGTGTTGTCGCCGTACTCAATTCACTTATCTATCAAGTATCAAGCGATGATCCATCAGCTCGAGGAAGGCAATCCGAGTGATTCCGACGAATCTTTTACGAATATCACTTCACTCACCTCGGAAAATAAACAACCGGGGCAACTCAAGTTTCAAACGATTGGTGAAACCAAGATCATGCTTAACCTCGTCAGACCCGTGGTGCGTTTATAATACTCCTGCTATACTGTTTTACGACGCATTGCGCTGGTGCAGTAGGGTTCTGACCTGTTGGGTTCTCTCCCTGATTGCAGATGATAACGACATTCTTCGAGTTTCGTCCGGGGTTCATCTCGCTCATCCTCGCCGGCACACGACGCAGTCCAATACGTCAACGCTCCGACCTTCTCGATAATGTTTCGCCCTCAGTCGTCTAGGAATCATCAAGCTGAAGCCTACCAATATTGTGTGGGTATGTTTTGTTGTTGTGAAATGCAGTTGTTGACCCTCACATCGGCTGCTGTTGCGCGGGGACTCTCATCTGCACTCGATACGCTCTGTTTACAGGCCTATGGGGCCAAGGGCCTGGACAAGATCAGCGTTTACTTTCAGATCGGAGTCATGGTCCTGAGTGTAAACCTCTTGCTAGTCTTTGCCACAAGTTGGCACGCAGAAGACTTGTTGAAATGGCTGGGCCAAGATGCAGAGGTTACACGTTTATCAGCAAGTATCTCTCAATGGACAATTCTTTACATCTACGAGCTCATGCGGAAGGTGCTACAGGCACAAAATATCCTGACCCCAGTCGTCATAGTTACAGTTGTTGGATATGTGGCGAAGATCGCAGTTGGCTATGGACTAGCTTACCACACTTCAGGCGGATTCAGTGGCATTGCCATCAGTAGAATTCTAGAAACCATGGTGCTTCTCACGTAGTCAGAGAAACACCAGCGCTGCCAAAACGAGCGCCTCACGTCTCTCGTCTTGGAGCCTACTGCTGGAAAACTGGCACGACGCATCCCTCTTTTCCTTGGACTGCCTGGCTTGCCCCTGCTGTTCGACTTCTTGGCGCCCGGCCTCTTTCCACTTGCGTCGACCATCAGAAGCGAGTGTTCACGGCCACGTCCTCACTCTTGTCAGCCTGAAGTAGCGCCAACTTGTGCTTGCTGGTGTCTCCACAGGCAAGTGCGTCCGCCTCGATCCTGCTCTTCCCTTTGTCACGTTCGCATACACTGAACATCCCGAGGGCTACGTAACCACTCCAAGAGCCCAGGAAGCCCCAAATTCGTCTTGGTCACGTCTTGGTCGAATATGGTCACTACTATGTAGTCTTAGTTTCCACAAAAAACTTTCGCGATAACTCCGCTTCTAGCGCACCCCAGAGCATGATACTTGGGCAGATTACTTCGTATGTACCTCGTTATCCTGACGCAGCAATGCGTTGGGTGCCATCTTCTTTGGCGGCGTCGAAGTGCTCAAAACTCTGTCTGCCCCGGTGATCGCACGAACATAATTTCTGCCGCCAGCGAAGTCAATCCTTGCCCCATTGCGACCGTCACATAGCCTGCCAAGATCCCCTCGCTCCGCTGCATCTTGTCACACCAATTGAGACGGGTGGAAGTGTTTAGCTCGCTCGCAACTTCACAAAATACTTGGGACCCCAATTTATTGTGCGTGAAGCTGTAAGTCGCCTTCCAGAGCTCCCGAAGCTCCCGAAGCCACCAAATTCACGCATAGTGCCGTCTCGTCTCGTGCTGAAAGCTCAAACGTAAGTGGAGCTCACGAGTTTATGAATACCCCACGTAACGTCGCGCCATCACAAACCAGTCACCCCCACGAAAACTGGCACGTCTTGTTGAGATTTCCACAACCTAAGGTAGTAATCCCTCCTCTCCGCCCCTCTATTAAGATACCGGGTCTACTCATGGTTCCAGCGTACAACAGTTGGTGCCAGCCACAAGGACGTAGTAAAATGGTACACCTAGCTCTCTCACCACTCTGCGTCAACGTAGCGAGCGTCTTTAGGGAGCGTTGAAATTTTGACCCATTCACGATTGTTAAAACGATCGGTCTCGTAAGGTTTTCTGTTGCAGAGACCCGATCAACGAGCTCATTTTACTGCGACCCATAGTGCGTGTTTTCGCTATAGCTTGGTTGACAAGGAAGGCTTCTGCACGTCATTGCCCACCTCGTTTTATCGTCTTTGCGGTATGATACTAAAACAGGAATGGTCGTTTCTCCTGCCCCCCTGAATCATGCTTGCCACGAAGAATGTCGAGATGAGTTGGTAGCGTTCAACCTCTTGCATCTTGTGCACATATTGGCCAGGCTTCGATCAAATCGGTACGTTCAACTGTATATCCCAGGTTCTTGTTATCCAGTCGGGAGCCACGTCTTTGAAGAATTCATACTACAACGGGTAGTAGGCTAAGATATCTGTTGGGTCCCATGGTGCGAAATAAAATATTGTGAACAAAATACTAGCGTTGCGAGATATTCCTGTCTAATTGAGCGCTTCCCCGGGCATGCGGATACGCGCTTCCACATAACTCGTTCCAGCTTGGCTGTTTAAGGTAGCAATGATGCAGCTCAGAAGCCAGTCACGGAATCGTTGAGCGCCAGTGAGCCATCACGACAAGGAGCACCTGGTAGTATTCACTGATCCGCTGAAAATTCAAGAATGACAAGTACGTCGAGGCTGGATAAATGGCAGTCGACCCAAAGCCGAAGAAGCTCAATGTGCATCCTTCGGCGAGAGTCCCCACGCATGTTTTCACGATCAAGACATCTGGTGTTCAAGATGTCGAAGCCAAGCCAGAGAATGCCGCCATACACGGTATAAAATGCCTCAATCACTAATTTGGAATTCCGAAAACACGCTTGCCCTGCACTATCAAGTAACAGTGCGAGTTTCATAAAATTATTTCGAAGATGTTAGAATAGTCAGCACCGCCACCATGAAAGTCTCAACGAAGCGCATACTCTTGCTCTTCGAATCCCACAATGCGATCAGAAAGTGATCATTACATTTGCACAACATTTATTGCACCACAGGTAGCCCAAGCGCCTGCCGCACGCAGTTAAACATCAAGTCGCCCCACCGAATATGAGAATTTCGCAGTTCGTCCCATGCACGACTCGAAATGGTCACAGCAGGACGTCTTACAATGTTCAGCGCCCACCGGGTGACAACCACTACAAGTTCTCCTTCACCCTCGCTCTTGACGTCACTTGCAGCTTTATTTTCTCGATACGATGTCACCATCGTGAGCGTCGTAGAATCGCGTCTAATACGCTCGAGCGGTCTGTACGGAAACCGCGTGTCTTCGTCCACAAAGTCGGACGCCATGATCGCGTAGCGCCCATTTTCGGCTAGACACGTATCTTTTTCCTGAAAGTGTGCGCTGTCCGAGAACATGACGAGGTTCGTCTCTAGCTGGACGCCGTGGGGCGTTTGAGACACAAAGCGCATCTGAGATAAATACTCGTCGCCGATTTCGTCATCCTCACGAATCGTAATATTCCCTGAAGACTCTGAAATAATGATCTCAGCATTGAAGATTGCTTGTTGCAGCGCCGTAAAGACCTCCAGCACGCCCCCCTTCGCCCCTCGAAACGGGGTCACATCGAACCTCGCGATGCAGTAATCTCCGTCCATCGTATCGTACCGTTCCTCCTGAAAGTACGGTGCCGTGGGACTCAGACCCTTCGTTCTCTCTAGCAAGAACCTTCTGGCTTCCTGTAATTTGGGGCCTCTCAGGGCGTTGAGCGTCCGCATCCTCTCGTCCCTATCCGGTCCAAGTCGGATCGTCGTCTCAGTCGGGTGCAGCCTATACAAACTCTGCTGGGAGTGGCCCGCCAGCATAGCCTGAGCTCTCGCCAGCACCAAATGCTGCTCTTGTACAGTTTCTCTCAAAACGGCACCTTTGGCCAGTTGTTTCTTGTCGGAGTGGGGTTCGTTCCCATTTTCCACCAACGTCTTAAATTTGAGCATTTCGAGTTGTTTTTGCAGCTTTTGGATCTCCGACTCCAGCGCCTGCTTCTCCTCCTTGCGGATCGTGTGCGTAGCCTTCCGTTTCTTATAAATCCGCTTCTTTTTCGCAGGGGTTGCGCCCGCGCAGGGCTCCGATGTGACGTCTTCGTCTTTGTCGTCTTTTGCGCGAACCGCGAAGCCTCTGAGGGCCGCGGCAGCGTGGCGGTCCGCACCGTAAGCTTCAGAGTCGTCCTCGGCACTGTCTTGGTGTTGGAAGCGGCTCGGGAATCTGCGCGCTCCGCAACCGCGCGCAGATTCCATGTAGTGCGCACCAATGGACGCCATATTGAGACTGATGACGACCCAAAAATACTGGATGCACGGGATTGGAAGAAATTCCGACCAATGAGAGACGAGAGACGAAAGCTGAAGTGGAATGAATTGCGCATGTCGAGGGGACTTTTGTTTATTTGGGGAGGTTTAGAGTTTCTCGGACGCAGTTGAGGATCGTTTCCGAGACGTGACCCGATCGATCGCGCATTTCTCGAAGAATTTGTGTCGGGATGTCAAGATTCGAGCCGCAGATGCGAGTGAACGTCCAGCGAGTCATGACGACGACAAGTTCGTTAGATGAAGTGTCGAGGTGGGAGGTGACCAATATGACGGACGTTGCGTCGCGTCGGATGCGCTCGTGCGAACGATAGGGAAAGAGGTCGTCTTCGTTTACGAAGTCGGCTGTGGCGAGAGCGTAGCTCTGCTCGTCGTCCTCTTGAATGTAGTCGGAGAAGTGCACAAGGTTGTTTTCGACAAGTATTCCCTGCGTCGTCTCGGTCACGAGCTTCATTTGGGAGAAGTTGTCCATCTCGTCCATGTCGTCGTCTTCGCGAATTGTTATATTGCCGGACGCCTCGGAAAGAACAATTTCTGCGTTGAAGACAGCGCGCTTCAGAGCTTCGAACACGGCATGCACTCCCCCTGTGACTCTACGTAGAGCTGTTCGGTCAAAGCGCACGTTGCAGAAATCTCCCTCTGGTGTCTCGTATCGTTCCTCAATGAAGTAGTCCGCGGTGGGGTGGAGACCGGCACTCCGCTGCTGGATGAACTGCTTCGCGCACTCAAGTTTCAACTCTCGAAGCGCACCAAGTGCCGCTCTCCGCTCCACTGGATTCGATGTGAGGTGAATATACGTTTCCGTCGGGCGCACATTGTTTGAGTGAGGTTGCGTGCTGCTCACCAGCATTGCCTGTGCATTTGCCACTACGAGATGATGCTCCTGGATGGATTCTTGGAGGCCGGAATTCTGCGCCATTTGCTTGTGCAGAGAGGCAGCCTCGTCGCCACTATGTATCAGAGCTCGAAGCTTGAGAGCATCGAGCTTGGTCTTCAGAGTCTCCAATTCTTCTTCAAGAGCCAGGCGCTCTTCTTTTCGGACCGTGTGGGTGGACTTGCGCTTCTTGTACACGCGCTTCTTCGTGTGTGCAGGTCCATCAACGTCGTCCGACTGGTAGTCGACATTCAGCTCCTTTTGTGTTACGGCGGTAAGAAGTGCTTGAAAGTCGCAGGAATACGTCAATGGTGGTAGTGAGTCGTCTGGCTCCGAGCTACCTGATACTTTTGAGAGAGCCCAACCTTGGCCAAGTAGACTAGCAACGGCAGCACTTGGTGTTGAGGAATATAGCGGTGTGGCCATTGAGGGACGATAGCACCGAGCGGGTGAGACTTTCCCCTTAGACTGACGTCGGAAACTGCAGAAGGGAGAATGGCGTCATTCGTTAAACCTCCGGAGCGTCAAAGCACGAAAGCACGCGGCGTAATCACGAGAACACACTTACGCAGCTTGCTGTTCTTGTAACTTACAAGTTGTAGGGCGTGGATTGGGGCTGCCGAGATGCACGTATTTGCTGGGAACAACTTATTCACATGTCAATCCGAATAATACTTTATCCGCCTTACTGCTGGCTATAGATATGATCGAATCTACGATTATCTAGGCAACCCTAACGTTTCGCGGACACAATTTAACATCGTTTCGGAGACTCGGCCAGATAAATCGCGCATCTCGCGGAGCACTTGGGGCGGCACATTCAGCTCAGTACGACAAATTCTTGTAAATGCCCAACGTGTGATCACAATGACAGATTCTCCGTCTTCCTCGGATGACGTGTGTCCGCTACAGCCATCTTCAGGCCCGCTTCTCACTTGAGTGTCCGCATGTGATGTCACCAAAATCGCTGTAGTGGCATCGCGCCGAACACGCTGATCAGGAAGGTAGGGCAAAAGTTCATCTTCATCCACAAAGTCAGTTGTAGTGATGGCGTAGCTGTCACTTCCACCAGCACTAGAGAAGTCTGTAAAATGGACGAGGTTGTTTTCCAGTAGAACGCCTCGGTTTGTCTGGGTCACCAAACGCAACTGGGAACAGTCCTTCTCGGCCAGGTCATCGTCTTCTCGAATCGTTAGGTTACCAGAGGTTTCCGAAATAATGATCTCGGCATTGAACGCAGCCTGCTTCAAGGCGTCAAGAACTGCACGAATACCTCCTCTCACACCGCGCAGTGGTACTCTGTCAAAGCGTACGTTGCAATAATCCCCCTCCGGTGTCTCGTATCTCTCTTCATGAAGGTATTCTGCCGTGGGGTGCATGCCCAGACTGCGCTGCTGGATGAATCTCCTCGCGTAGAAAAGTTTATGTTCTCGTAGTGCCTTCAGCGTCTCGTGTCTCTCATATCGGTCTGCCGTTAGATGAATGTACATCTCTGTCGGACGCACTTCGTATGAGTGGCGCTGTGCACAGCCCACCAGCATTCCCTGCGTGTGTGCCAGCACCACATGCTGTTTTTGAACCACCTCTCTCAAAACGGTATTGTGCGCGATTCTCCTGTTAAGAGTCGAATCTGTATCATCTCGTTGCACCAGTGCCTGAGGCTTTAAAGCGTCGAGTTTGGCTTTCAGAACCTGGACCTCCACCTCCAGCGCCTCCTTCTCCTCCTTGCGCAGTGTGTGCGTCGCTTTCCGTTTCTTGAATACTTGTTTCTTCTGCTTTTGTTCCTGAGCGTCACTATTAATAGCATCCGACTGCTCTTGAGACTTTGCAGGACAGCGGGTGACGTCTCCGGAACGAGTCCGAGAGGAGATTGGGTCACCAATGTGTGTGTCGGACTGCACTGCGATCATAAGGTCCAGGATGCTGGTACTGCCTTGTGGAGTGCTCAGAGATGTAGCCATGCTGGGGAATATTGCAGCCTTGCAATTGGAGACTCGGATGGTCGCCACTTGAGCACGAGCGAGCTGAAGCTGGAATGCCTGCTGTGCACATCTTTGTTGGATACAACTCACTAACTTTACCAATATTATATCCTACAGGTACATTATATTTTGAGGTGCTCTTGGAGCTAATTGTTTGTTTTAGGAAGATACGATTACGAAGGTTACGTATTTTCGATTGAGCACGCGCAATCATGAAAATGATTCCTCGCACACCACTACTGCAACAGCAACATTGACTTACGTGGTGGTTGCTGGGAGGCCTAACGTCTCCCGTACGCAGTTTAGGAAGGTGCCCTGTGAGAGAATAGCGCTCTGTTGAATATCCAGCATCGCCTCTCGAGAAACGTTGAGGTCGGTGTGGCAAATGCGAGCGCAGGACCAGCGCGTGACCGCCACCACCAATTCGCTCTCGCCCTTGGCTGTCGACTCCACGTACGAAGTTATCAGCATGGCAGCCGTGGCGTCGCGCCTTACACGCTCCAGCGGTCTGTACGGATAGAGGTCGTCCTCGTCGACGAAGTCCGTCGTTGTGACTGCGTAGCAGCCTTTGTCGCTCTCGCCGCACGAATACTCGGCAAAGTGCACGAGGTTGTTTTCCAAAAGCACACCTCGGGTCGTCTGGGACACCAGGCGCATCTGCGAGACGCTGTCGTCGTTTTGGTCGTCGTCTTCACGCACAGTGATGTTCCCCGATGTCTCGGAGATGATGATCTCGGCATTGAACGCGGCTTGAAGAACTGCGTCATACACAGCTCGGACGCCTCCTTTCACTCCGCGCAACGGCGATACCTCGAATCGGACAATGCAATAGTCTCCCTCTGCGGTTTCGTATCTCTCCTCCTGGAAGTACGGAGTGTTGGTGTTGATTCCATTGCTGCGCGCCCGCAAAAACCTCTTTGCGTCTCGCAATTTCGTCTCTCGCAGCGCGTGCAGCACTCCTCTTCTCTCCGCTCGATCTGCACTCAGACAGATTTTCGTCTCCATGGGGCGCACGCCGCTCATGTGGTGCTGCGTGTGGGTCGACAGCAGCGCGCGCACCTGCGCCATCGCCAAGTGCTGGTCCTGGATGGACTCCCGCAGCACCGCGTTCTCCACGACTCGGTCGTGGTAACTCCTGGACGCTTGTCCCTGCTGCACCAGCGCCTGGAACTTGATCTCGTCTAGTTGGGCCTGTAGCTGCTCGATCTCCTTGGCCAGCGCCGCCTTCTGTTCCTTGCGCACCGTGTGCGTCGCCTTGCGCTTCTTGAACACGCGCTTCTTCTTCTTCTCTGTTACGGGCGACGTCGAAGCGGAAGTGGACGGAGTTTCCGCTGAGCTCGCAGTGAGCCCCACCAACGTGGCGGCAGCGCCGTGACGCTGCGGGTCCTGGGGATGTGGCGGCCAGCAGTTGATGCCGCTCCAGACCTGCAGTTGGCGGTTGTCCACGACCATGAGCGCGTCCTGCGGCAACAGTGGAGGCTTGGAGGGTTGGGAGGTGGCGAAAGGAGACACTTGAAATGGATCCATCAGTTTGGGTACGCGACTGGCGACTCGGCATCGACGTGAGCTCTTCCTGAATTTGTGGGGGAATGCTGAATGATGACGACGGACAGCGTTTTGCGGCGTCCATCCTCTGTTGAAATGACAATAAAAGGGATTAGTTTGAGGTGGTGCCCGTAATGGATGTACATAATGGATGATAGAGATAGTTTGATGCCTTTTATGAGTAATGCATATGCGATAGATATGACTATAGGAGGGATGGCCGCTCTCACCCGTATACTGGCAGATTGGCGGTGGCGATTACGCGACTAGTCCATGACGATGCGGCTGACGACAGGCGAAGTGGTGGCCGCGGTGCGAGACCAGAAGAATGCCGCAAGTGCCGCTTGCCAAGTGGAAGTCGAGGTGACGGGGCCGATCACAGGCACGCGACAAGAGATGGCGACCCGGCTCGTGTTAGCGGCGACATGCCTTGGTCCAAGTCCTTGGCGGGATCTGGAATTTGGGGCTAGGAAACGTGCTTGAAGACACGGGGCGATTCTTTGCAATCGCGGTCATCGTGGTAAACGGCGCCAGCGTTCCGCTTGCACTGCACGCTTAAAATTTCGCCTCCTTGATAGCATCGGGCACTCCCGACAACAAAGTTTGCGATCGCAAGCTGTACAGATCCATTCATACGATTCCGCCCCACGGATCTCAAGACGTACGCGTGACGTTGAGATAGTCTTCCTAATAAGCCCGGGACACTGTCCCGGACAGCGAGCTCTTCCTGCCTCGGTCGATGTTTTCGGCGCGCCGCCCCTTCCATGCATTGTGAACGCAAGCCCAACTTCGCTGCAGCGATCAGCGCGTCACTCGACTAAGTGCGAGACGCTCGCCACATTCCTGCTCAGCAGTAAGCAAGATGCACTCACCTTTCTACGACTCCGGAATGGGCCGCAGCTTCCCTTCGCGCACCAGCAGCAACCCGACGCAACCGACAGCGTTGCCGCGTCGACGGCCTCTCCCCACCAGCAACTTCGACGCGAATGCGATGGATTCCGAGCCCTGGGCCGACATGAACGCAAGGATGCCGTCTCCGATCGTGTATCCGGTACTGCAGGGCCCCGTGACGCCCTCTACGACCGATACCAAGCAACTGCACAGTGCCACAAGCACCAGCGGAGACGAAAGCAGCGCTGATGACGCTAAAACAGCTTTCAAACGACAGAAAACACAATTGAAGACCAGATCGGAGACCAAGCACTTGAAGCCGAAGCGCAAGGAACGCAAACCCACTCACACACTCCGCAAGGAGCAGAAGATGGAGTTGTTGCGAGAGATCGAACAGCTGCAGAGCAAACTGGAGAGTCTCAAGGCGCAGGCGATCGTGTCGAACGCTCTGCACGTCAAGAAGCACACGCAGGCCCCGGTCATGAACACCATTCTGCGGGATGCAGTGCAGTCGAGACAGTCGACGCTGGCGGACGTGCAGGGCTTGATTTCCGGGTATGTACAGCAGCAACATGATATTAGTCCCATCAACTCGTGTATACAGCTGGGGTTGGACCGCGTGCAGCGCCATCGAGAGCTAGTGGCGATGAGAAACGATAAACTGCAGACGACGCATGACTTTCTACTCCGTCGTAGTCGAGGACTGGAGCCCGGGAGACAATATTGCGAAGAGGAACGGTTTGAGACATCGAGAGGGGATTACTGTGCTGTGCGATTCGCAGTCGCTCATTTCCGTGGAGCTGCCAATGTGCGTGCGGTGTTTGACGCGGCGCTTTTCCAGATTGCTAACGTTGAAATGAGCATGTCAGATGTTCTGGGCAATATCACGATTCGAGAGGACGATGATAATGGCGACGACAATGTCACGCAGCTCAGACTAGTAACCTCGACTGGATCGGCACCGCAGGCGCCACCTCTCGAGACCAACTCGCTGCAATTCAACGAATTTCACGAGGCGACCACTGCGGGTGGCCCAAATGGCACAGCGACGACCGAGTACGGCATTATTATGGCAGACTTCGTGGATGAGGACGAGCTCTATCCTTACAGAGCGCAGGAGCGTATGCGGAAAGACGTCACTGCAGCGCTTCTCCTCACGCGTCTTCCAAGGGACGAGCACCATAATATCCATCGACCCAGCGGTGATAATGAATTGGTGGTCAAAGTCACTCTCTGGTCGCTGATCAAGCTACACCACTCGAATCTCGACGTGTCCTACGCCTGCCTCGAGGAGACTCGCCATGAGATCGGACGTTGGGGGGAAGAGTTGGTGCGGGCCATGCAGCGAACGCTGTCGTTGAGGCAAACCCACTAGCATTCTTATGGATTGTGGATACACTGTACAATCCCTGATGCGCTGTGCCTACACGTACCGTCAACACTGCAACGACGCCACGTTCCTACAGAGCTGGGCACAGTGCTTTGTGTGCGAGGCTTGCTGCCAGGCTGCGCCCAGATAACTATGCGTGTATGCACTGTAATACATGTACTACGCACATGTAGTACTCGACCTGAAGACGAGCGCTCTTCGTCTACACTCGGTTTGCGATCGGGGGTCACCTCAGCAAGTAATAGAGCCGGTGAGTCCACCGATTATGGGTATGTTTTCCCCTCCAATTTGGGGTAATCGACGCGCCACATTTGATGATGCACATTCGGTAAATTTCAGCAAAGTGACTCATACTCATACATGTCCCTGTATTCGTGGTCAGTGGCAAACCAGCGAGGCGTAACCTCACAGCTTGCACGTTCATGGCCGCCCAGATTCCCATCCAAAAAATACGCTAAAATAGCAGAAAAATCACAAACTTGGAAAAGGTCAAGGCTCACGTATTCCAGGGCATCCCAAGTTACAAAACGGACTATTTTAATTTGCACAATTTTCACGCTCAGTTCAGTCGTAATCTTGCACCACAGAACGCAATCGCAATCGCTCTCCATGGGCCTCTACGAGCGGCGCCCTTCGCGCTCTGGTGCGGTCCCGTTCTCCTCCTCGCCCCTGTACAACAGCAGCAGAGATGCGCGCGACTTGAGTTCCGACACGTCGCCGCCCTTGCGGCCTCTGGGCGCCTCAGGACGGCCGCAATTCGCCGCAGCGCCGGCTTTTCCGCGTCCTCCGTTCCCTCAGGACGAACGCCGCGTCCTGCGAACCCAAATCTCGCCCAGGACGACCCACGATGCGGCTGCAGCAGCGGACAACCTGCTATCACTCATCCAGCGCAACCGACCAGGACGTCCACCAGCCAGAGAGGTCGCAGGACGCGTTCCCCACGTCCTGCGACCTCGAGACGAGTACGACAGCACGTCGGAGGAGCAGACGCCTCCTGGCGCAGTGGAGGATCGCGCACAGGACGCAGGACGAGGAAGGAAGAGACTGGGACCGCATGACGATGGCAAAAATACCAATACGAGAAATACAGGATCAGGGTCTGGAGCTGCCGTGCAGGACCAAGGGACGACCAGCCTAAACGCAAAAAAAGAGACAAGAAGCCTACCTACATCGTACGCAGAGAGAAGAAGGCCATGCTGGAGGTGGAGCTGGTGGAGCTCAAGCAGCGGGTGCTGCAGCTAAGACGCGCGAGCGGCATCCCGGACTCGTTCTTTATCGAGAAGGAGCGGCTGCTGGCGAGAGTGCAGGACAATGCCAGGCTGAGGGCCGAATCCAGGAAGCAGGACATGCTGCTGAGAAACGCACACTCGATCATGGCGGCCGAGTACCTGATGAAGTGCTCAGAGAGTCCGATTGAGACTTTTATCCACTTGACGACGGATCTCAAGCAAAGACGAGCGGCGCTGGTGAATATGAAGGAGATGAAGCTGCAACAGGCTAATGAGTTCATTACCGAGAGGTCCAAGTTCCTCCCACGCACGACGCCGTGGTGCCAAGAGAGCAAGTTCGAGACGGAGGAAGGCCACTTTTGTGCAGAGAAGCTGGACAACACGCCGTTCCGTGGTGTGCGGTCGGTGCGACAGGTTTTTGAGGCGCTGCAGTTTTTCTTCCGCAATATGGAGATCAGCATTTCGGAGATGCTGGGAGACATCACAGTGCGTGAAGACGATGATAGCACGGCTAGCCACTCGTTTTCAAACCATCGACTAGTGAGCACGATGTCTCACGGCGTGAATGTCGAGAAGAATATCGTCAAGTTTTTCCAGCTGGTCGAGCCCGACGTTGACGACGACGGCGAAGGACTTGGTCCGTATGCGCTGGTGGCGACGGACTCGGTGGATGTGGACGATATGTACCCTTACGTCCCCGGAGAACGCATCAGAATGGACATTAACGCAGCGATGAAGTTCACAGAGCATTTTTGCAAGAGGCCGCCCAACCAGAAGAAGAAAACTCGTACTCGACACCCTCTGTATGGAGACGGTGGGTTTCCGTACCCGCGAGACCCTGAGGAGGGGGACGAAGACGACGAGTTTGAGCGAGTTGTGATACTTACTCGCTTTTTCAGGGTCAAGCTCCACCACTCAGAGATGGATATACCGCCTCATGTGCTTCAGGAGGTCCGCCAAGGACTGGCCTGCTTTTCAGACACGATGGTTCAGAGCATGCACCGAGTCATCTATGAGTCCCGTTAAGGCCGTCGCTGTCTTTTTGAACGGATCAAATATGATGTAGAAATATTGCAGATAACGTTATTCGAGTTAACGACGCGAACATGCAAGCAGTTTTGACGAGTTCTTGCATTCACGGAACACCATACAATGACTGATTCATGCTGTGAACCATGTGATCTGTGAACAATGTGGCGCTGCGTTGAACCTCCTGCAGCACATGCGGCGGAAATGTCAGTTCCGAGTGGTGCAACTTGATCCGGAACCATCTCGTCAACACCACCACAATTTCATCTTCCGCTGTTTCTCCATAACCTTGTTTCTTCCGCGTGAACGATGACAGCTTCATTGCTGCGGATACATCCTTACGAAGACGCTCTGCCGAGTTGTACGGGTACAAGTCGTCCTGGTCAACAGGAGCAGCGGCCATAATACCATAAGGACCATCCTCTTCTCCATCGTCGCCAAAGTACTGGAAAAACTTGATCGCGTTTTTCTCGACCAACGGCCCGTTCGAGAGCATTGTCACTAGGCGATGGTGCAGCATGGGGTTCTTGAGGATACAAGCTTCCAGGTCATTCGAGTCTTCTCGCACCGTCAGATCTGCCCCCAACTCCGTCGTCGTGATCTCCAAATTCAGGAAGTAGAACTGCATCGCTTCAAACACTTGTTTGACACTCTCCACACCCACAAATCGGTGCACATCCAATTTCGTTGCGATGTAATGCCCCTCATCCGTCAAGTGCCCAGACTCCTCATGAAAAGGTCGGTTCGGGTTTGTCACCAGCTGCATCCTCTGCTTCAGAAACTCCTTCGCCCGCTGCAAATGCTCGTGCTTGAGTGCACAGACCTCCGATCGCCGCGCATCCGTATCTGTACCCAAATGGATGTAGCTTTGCAGCGGGTTGTGCCCTCGCAGTGTCTGAACCATCGACGTCCTCATCATTAACAACCACAAACACCTCAAAATTGTGCACCAACTCACCGAAAACTCTTTGGACGCCGACTGGACAGCCGCCACAGCGTTCTGCTGGAGTGCAATTGTCTCTCTCAATTGTCGGTTCATCTCAACCTGTTGCTCTGTAGCCGCCACCTCCTTCGGGTCCGGAATCCCTGCCTCTTGACGTAGCAGAGCCGCCTTGGCTTCCAGGAACGCCAGCTCCTTCAGTAAAAGCTTCTTTTCCTCCTACGCAGCAACAAAACAACACTAAATCAGCGCTAGAAGCTCTAAAACACTACAATTCCACTACTGCCAATTGCAGACCCTCTTTGCTACATGACTGGGCGTTCGGCCTTTGAGTTTCTTGCGCTTTTTAGCGTTGACATTGGGCTTTTGAGCCGCTTCGTCCGACGTGGAACCGCTCTCTTCACTGGTCGACGGCCGCTTGGAGTTGCAGGGCAGCGGGTAGAAAGTCTGCGCGAGAGAGAAGAGGATCTCCTCGGAGAAGCCGCCGGCATGGGCATCCATTTCTAGCGTTAATTGAGCGGGCTATTATATTCCTGTAAGTACGACCACGTACTTATCACGAATCAGTTTGGCAGAGTTTGTATCGAGTTGGAATTTTTTGGACCCTGCTATAAGTTGATTCTACATGTATCTGGGTATATGCATTTAAACTATCCTGATGGCAATTCGACTCGAGGTGGGGGGAATGCAGAGCAAAGCTTCGATTCGTAAACCGATAGGATTATGTGGTGCGTTGGAGTGTCAATTGCGAAACAGGCAGGGTGGAGTGATCAACTTGCTTGAAGAGCTTCGTCTGTAGGAAATACAGCACCGCGCAATGGAATGCGAGTGCAGTGTATGAGTCACAGCCTGCTTGAAGAGCTTCGTCTGTAGGAAATACAGCACCGCGCAATGGAATGCGAGTACAGTGTATTAGTCACAGCCTGCGAGATGCTGGAGGTGTGTATCGGTTGACCTCGCACACCTGATTGCATCCGTGGGCAGCTGCTATATCAGATATTGCAGTAATATCAGGTTGAAAAGGAGACGGTAACGACAGCCCAAGCTAGAACCACGTCGTAAGCTGAGGTCGTGAGTGCGCGAGGAAATACGTCGCGTGCAAGATGAGAAAGCTACTCAAACATCGATCACGAGCATCTTACGACCTCGCTAGACAGTATCAAATCTGCAAAATGGGCTATCAGATTTAGCTTTTGGCAGGTATCAAATCTACACCATACCTTTCGCTGACTACCTAGTCAATGGATCGATTTCATATCAATGTATCAGATATCTCAGGTATCATGTAGTGCAGGTTAATCTGTATTAGTCACAGCCTGAGACTTAGGAGCTCCGCCGTCGCTTACATGCGCTCAATGCAGTGGGTTGAATCCCGAGATAAGCAAATCGGGCATCTGTCTTCTTAGGCTTTGCTGTTCGTCGAGTCAGTGGGGTTCGTGATCAGTTCTCAATTCTCCTTTGCCCTAACAAGCTACCAGCATATCAAGCTTCACGATGCGTGTGCTTTTCGTCGCTGTTGTCGCTGCGCTCACCCTCACTGCTACCTGCGATATTGTCGCGGCGGAGGCTTCCAAGACCTCAACGCTGACTACGACCGACGAATCTCTTTCGGCTCGAGGGTTTCGAGGCGTTAACAACAACAGAAGATCCCTGAAATCCCGCAATGAAGAACTCGACTCGGATGACCTGGACGCTTCGGAAGAAAGGGCTTTCGAGGAAATTCTAAAGGTCGAGGAACGCGCACTGGTTAACGCGAAATACCGTCGTTGGTACAAGGCCGACCTCAAACCGAAGCAGGTCAGGAAGATGTTGGGCGTCGACCAGAGCTTGAGAAAGACGCAGAGGGAGCTTTCGCGACTGTACCTGGGTTACTATTCGTACTATACCCACATGCAACGCAAGCATGGATCGAGTGATAAGGACTAAGTGTGGCTTGTTTCTCACCTGAGCAGTGTGGGGAGATGGAAATTGTGATAATGGTTTACTTCGAAGCAAGCGAAAAGAAGTTGTCGTTATGAGCAGCTTCAAGTGATGAAGCAATAATGGTTTTTTTTTTCCATCGAGCAGCACCGTTATTCCTGGCTAGCTTGCGAAGTGGTAATACAAAACATTCTTATCAAATGACAGGAGGCGTACAAGTTCTGCCACGCCTTGGCTCGGTTATTTTCTTCCTAAACTGAAATACGTTGATCCATTTGTTGGAGCGGTATTATAATACATGTACTCTTCAATGATCCTGGTGGGGCGCGACATTTACAATACTTGACGTAGTACGTGTGTACTATGCCACACAACAAAGTCCCTTAAAAGGTGCTTGCTGCTGCAGTACCATTTTTTTTGCTTCTACAAGTATAAACACAAACTCGACGGTTTCAATGAATGCACTGTAAAGTACTTCGTAGTTCGAAGACTTCACAATAGCACTGAACGTGTAGTGCGCACAACACATTTTGGAATGAATCAACTTCACAATAAACGGGGGCGGAGCCTGTTGTCAATCCATAAGCAATATGTACTTTTCGATATTTCACTTCGCTACGGCATTCTCAATGTTTAGACGTTCAATTGGTTACGATCTTAATCCCGTGTTTTTATTTTGTATTCCTCCCCCAGTATTTCTCTCCACCTCGCTCTGCGCCCGCGTTCTCCACCGTTTGTTCACGACTGCGTGCTCCGACAGAACTTCCGATATCCGGTGCTCCGAGTAGAACGCGACATATTCATCGTATTCACACCTCGTGATCGGCTCCCACAGACGTCGAATTCCAGTCAACACCAGGACTTCCTTGACTGCGTGCGGTGTCATGCCAGCTACCAGTAGGTCACGTGTCCCTATCTCAGCGTACGGTACTGCCGCAAAGTCACTGAGCAGGACATCTTTTTTACTTTGAAAAAGGGCTCTGGGCGGTGTTGAGCTCGAGGGTAATTTTTTATGAAATGATCGAGGCGTCGAGCGTCGAGATCGTTTGGGCTACATTACTTTGAAGTACTTCGAAGTATAAGTATTCCACGATGTCAACACAAAGAGCACTGATGACAAAGTGCTTCTGTTGTATTTGGATTCTTACGCTGACTGGTGCAGGAAGACTGGATACCTACGATGAACAACTTCAGTCAGATGATAGCATATACTTATAAGAATTATAATATTCTGGGTGGACACGAGACAGTAAGATTGCCCGGATCAATACAAAACTAACCATCCTGCTCCATGTTAGTCTTTGTTTTCCGAGCTATCTTCCTTCTGATCCTTTTCGCTTATTTGAGTTCGAACAGCGTATTTTAATCTCAACTTGTATGGCGGATGAATGCACAAGCAGTGGGAATCAGCCACGCGCTCGACTAGGGACTATTTGACAGGGGCAAGGTGGCTGTACAATGTCAGTAGAGGTTGAATCCACATTTTCAATCATCAGCGGCGTGGTTCAATGTGATCCCAAATCGATTCGATACAGTTATTTTTCTTAGGATTTGGCGTGCCAAATGATCTTCGCGTTCATATTAACTGTGCACTTCGAGTTGTTGGCAGCAGAGTCTCGCACAAAATTCGTTCACTTTGTTCGAAAGGGACCAGACGGTTGGCTACCTTCCCACGCGGATACATTGTCGGGGCTGTGCATCGGATTGGCGGAAGAACCCCGGCTCAACCGAGCAGCAATATCTGCCGATGGTGAATCCAACTACACAGTCGGCGCACCGGCACGTGAACTTCACGTGCCATAAGGGGGCTGTGTGCAGCCTCAGTGCTCATTTTACAATTCGCCGACTACAACTCAAGTGTCAAAATCAACATCAAACACACGAATGCGTGTATCTGAGTTCCTTGTCCTGGCAATTGCTGGCTTTTTGGCCTGCAGCGATGCCTTTGCGGTGACTTCGAACGATAAGCACCAGCAAGTCCTCTCGACTAGTCAAGCGCTCCGGAACCGCGACCTCGCTGACGACAATACAGTCTACGCCAACGAAAAACGGGTCCTGAGGACTCGCCAAACCTCTGACGATGAGGATGAAGACTGCAAAACTGAAAACCGAGGATTCCGACTCTGACGACGAGGAAGAAGAGAGAGGTCTCACTTCGACACTGGACTACCCGAAATACTGGCGCTGGTTCCGCGCGCACATGACTCCGTACGATGTCAAGGAGGTGCTGGGACTAACTGGGCTGAGACCTCTGGTGAAGCCCATCAAACGACGCGTATACAAGGGATACGTCCGGTTCTACGAGAAGCACTGCCGTCTGCCTAAATACCGACGCATGGCGTTCTGTCGAGCGGCTTGATAGAGAGAGACGGAAGCCCACCTTGTCTAACCTGGCTATATAGTGCGTTGCCGTAGTAGTAGCACTGCCGGGATTGAATATGCCTTCAAACTGAATTACTTCTTCAAACATCGTACCTCTCCTGTAAACGGTTTTACCGATACAAAATCTGGCGCACAGTTTGCAGCATCACGTCGCCCCACTTCCCTACACTTTCACGCAGCTCATGTGCCGTCTCAAACGGCAGCCTGATGTCTCCGTGCCGAAGTTTGATTAGGCACGACCGTGTAAGCACAACCACTTGCTCTTCCACCAACGTTCCAGCAGCATTCAACTGCTTGCGATGTTGTGCTTTCACTGTCAGCACGGCTGAAACATCGTACCGCACTCGCTCGCTTGGGTTGTACGGAAACAGCTCGTCCTTGTCCACGAAATCCGTCGTAAACAGCCCAAACGCTCCGCCGTCGCCGAATTCTTCGTCGTGTTCACGAAACTCCGTGTACATGACGTTGTTCATTTCCATTTCTACACCGTTCGTCAGTGAGGACACCAATCGATTCTGTGTTATGCCTTTGCCGCTATCATCGTCTTCGCGAATTGTCACATCCCCCAAAATGTCCGTCACCCAAATCTCCGTGTGGCTGAAATAGTGGTAAAGTGCATCGTAGACCTTGCGCACACTCGAGATGCCTTCATACGGAGTGATATCAAAGCGCAGCGCGCAGAAATCTCCATTTGGCCCAACAAACCGCGAGTGTTCCGCGAACGGCCTCGACGGATCCAGAAACCTCGTACGCTCCACAACATACAGCTGCGCCGCCCTAAACTTCCGTGCCTTCAGTGCCACAAGGGTCCGTCTTCGCTCTTTCACATCCGTTCCCAGATAAATCCACATCTCGAACGGAACGTGCTGCTGCACGCTCTACACAACAACAAAAATGTAAAAACAATCAGCACAAATTTCATGTAAACAATGTAGATAGCAAAAGTCCGTACCACGTAGCCCGAAAGTGCCGACTGGATATTCACCAGCGACAATTGCTGCTGGTGTGAAGCTCCCTCCAAAATTTCCTTCGACAGCTCTCGCTGCACACTGCTACGTTCTTGTTGAGCTTTTGCAGCATTCACGGCCGCCTGTCTCTTCAATTGTTTGAGTTGAGCCTGAAGCACGTCCATCTCCTTCAACAGACACTCCTTTTCCTCCTGTCGATACAATATAATAATATAGGTTAGTAAATGTTAGGAACACTATTGAACAATGGCAAGCTCTCACTTTTCGGACCACGTAGGTGGCTTTTTTTACTCGACGAGGCATCGTGGGTCTTTTGTCGGAAGGATCGGAAGGTGATTCGGAGTGGTTTATTGGCATCTCTGGGTCTGTCATGACCACGTCATGATCTCCCATCTCAATGGGCGAAGCTGTGGGCTCCGAGTCGCTCGTGTCGACACGCTGGACAGGAGAGGACATGGTGGTGGGTGACCTAGTCGTGGTATGTAAAATTGCGAATAAAATCGTTTGGGTGTTTCTGAACTGTAAATAACCCAGGTGAAGGGATATGCACAAGACGGAAGCTGGTGAATAACGGCAGGGAGCAATGAAATGCTTGTCTAAGAGGGAAATGCTCAATGGGGAGACGGTTTACTCAAGGCAGTGGGCCAACGCGTATGCAACTCCCCCCTCAACATCAGCTCCATCACACGCGAAAGGCACCAAGTTCTGTAACGAACAGAATTTGAACGTAAACTCATCGTACTGTGAACATATTGTGTTACTGACCTCGCGCTGCGGGCCGTTCGATAGATACGTTAGTCGTCGTATTCGGATTGTAATACCTCCAGTACATCCGCCACTCGGACATGTTCGAGTAGTAATAGTTAAGCGAGGTTCCCTTACAGAGTGAATGCCTTCGAACGGAACAATGTCGAACCGCAGCGCGCGATAATTTTCGTCGGGCTCAACACACCGCGAGATATCCGCGTGTGGCTGCGTTGGATCCACGAATTCTTGCTCGCTCAATAAGATATGTCGCACCACCTTCAGCTTGAGCTCTTCCAACACTGGTCGTCGTTTCTCACGAGCAGTCCCGTAATTCTGGCAAATGATCCTGTCCACGGTATCCAACACAAAAACAAATACAACATTGTAGGGCTCTCCCTGCAACTCGTTCCACCACGAACGCAGAATGCACGTCATCGGCTGCTTCCTCGCTGTACCTCGAAAGAACGCGTTTCTCCTTCAATTTTAAGTGCACCCTCTTTTCCATCTTCTGCATTCTTAACTGCGCTTGCAACCTGACGATCTCGAAGCAGCCTCATTTTCTACAGCAACAGCATCAAGCACAACGTAACAAAAGTCACCTACAAAGTACTTCGTAGTACATGGAATTTATCCTCCGTTTTGTGCACGTATTATAATGACCCCGGGGCTTGGTTCTCGTCGTTTTGGGTCGTTTTGGAGCTCAGACCTCCATGGCGTACATCAACTGCTTATGAGTTTTATAAGTGGCGTGCTGGAGCTAATCGGTCAGCGTGGGTTTATTCGCTTGCTATCGGTGAGCTCGAGCGATAAACCAGTTCTCGAACTGCGTCAAGCTTGACGTCTCCCCAGTGGGAACTTTTTTCTCGGATTTCGTGCAGAATGTCAGGAGCCAGCGCCATACTGGGCTTGTGGATTCGGCAATGGGCCCAACGCTGCATCACCACAATCGGTCGCTCCTCCTCGACGCCCTCGGAGTTTTTGATCTTCTTCATGTGAGCTCGAACTTGCGTCACGACCGTCGCGTCTTGGCGCACACGTTCTTCTGGAAAATACGGGTACAATTCGTCTTGGTCCACAAAGTCTTCCGTGAAAATCCCCACAGCGCCTCCGTCCCCATACTCGTCATCTACCTCTTTGAACTCGGAGCAGATAATGCTGTTCATCTCGAGCAGCGGGCCGTTTGACAGGTACGAGACAAAGCGGCACTGCGAGATGCCTGGTTCCGAGATGTCGTCGTCTTCTCGGATTGTAATGTCTCCGAGACTCTCCGTGACGCGGATCTCCATGTTAGAGAAGTACTGGTAGAGCGCGTCGTACACTGTCTTGACACAGCTGATGCCTTCGAACGGCACGACGTCGTAGATGTGGCCGCAGAAGCAGCCGTCCTGCTCCTCAAAGCGCGCCGCGTACGAGAATGCGCTTGTGTCATCTACAAAGCGCCCTCTCTCTTTCAAGTAGAACTGCGCTGCTTGTAGTTTGATCGGCTTCATCTCCGTCAACGTCGCCCAGCGCTCTTCCAGGTTCCTTCCGAGACAGATACTGGTCGCGTGTGGGGCACCAGATTGAGCCATCTATCGCATCCACCAGATCCACTCATCAACAGTGATCAAATCGACCTTTTAAATAACAATTGCAGACCGTACCGTCAGCCTGGACAGCGCCGACTGCACGTTCACGAGCGACGCCTGTTGCTGCAGCACTGCTTGTCGAATAAAACCCGTTTCGGGTATGTCCTCCTCCAATCCTGCGCGTTTCGCATCCCCTACTGCCTCTGCTTTCGTGTGCAATTGGGCCACCTGGACTTGCAGCGCCTTCACTTCCTCCTGCAGCGCTCCAATCTCCTCCTGTTAAACACGAACAAACAATGGTTGGTTGGTCTCCGATATCGACTCAAACTGTTACGTCAAGTGAAGAACCGCACCCTGCGTCGAGTTCCAGTCGCTTTGCGCTTGCGCCGAGGTTTCGGCTTGCTTCTCAATCTGGCAACAGCATCTGAGCCCCCATTGCCCCCACAGTCCGGGGTTAACGCCATGGTTGATCTCTGAGACTGTCGGCCTATGGGTAGTTAATCACCCAAAGGACCCAGTGCAAGAATGTTTGCGAACTGTATGGATAGTCAATCACCCAAACGACCCACCCTTCAGCCTAATTTAGGCTGAAGGAAACCCTATCGCTCAAGGACATCGCAAGGATAATGGGGGTCGACCGTCGAGTATTTGGCCGCATGGAGCAGGACATATTGGGTAGACTACAAACTGCAGTTGTAGACTACTGGTTTTCTCGCGACCAAGCTGCACCTCAGAAGCTCATTGATTTGCTCGACGGCGCAGAGACCTCAGTAGATATTGCTATGTTTATCTTGACGCATCCGGAACTGACAGACGCTATCATCCGGGCCTCCCAGCGTGTCACGGTTCGTGTTCTCGTTGATCGGGCACAAGTCACCGAGAAAAGCTCAGCAATGATAAAAAAAACTGGTTGAAAACGGGGTCAACGTATATCACGCAGGCCCCAGACTCATGCACTGGAAGGTAGCGATTTATCGATGGAACCGTGTTGACGATGGGAAGCTGCAATTGGAGTGTGGGGGGAATGACGATGAATTGGGAACATACTGTTGTATTGCGTGGTCCTATTGTTGGAGCGCACGCCGTTGAGTTTGACGAACACATGTGGTCTGTTGCCGTGCAAAACAACTGGCAAGTTGAGATAGATAGCCGCGGTAATGTTCATCTGTAGCGTCAAGCGATGGTGACAGCAGTGCCGCAGCGGGTACTCCGAGCTGGCAGTTTGGTTTACAAGGCACGGGCAACTACAGCACGGTCGCGTTCGATGGAGCCCGCCATGCAGAGACGTTTGAGACGCGCACGGCTCAGGCGCACCTTGATTCGATCAAACGTGAGTTCGAGCTGCTCTGGGATGAAGGACGGATTTGGGTTCTTCTGATCGTAAGTGCGCCCGCTGACAGAGTCTCTTTCTGGCACAGTCTCTTGATAGCTAACACGACGGACTTGTGCGTGCTTCTCTACGTTTATTGCTTGCGTGAACAGTGTAACCTCGTGAGGACTAGCTTGCAACTTGCGGTAGACGCGTATCTCTCTCTTGGTGTCGGCGGTAAGAACTTGGGCTCGACGTACATGCTTCAAGAACTAAACGTGACTGTTGTGCAGGCAAAACGCGCGAGTGCGATAGCATGTTCTTCGATGACAACGGCGGGCTGTTCGAGCAGTCACTGCGTCTGGTGATTTCCACTGGGACGTACTTGGTGCCGAACTGGGGCGCACTGTATGTGTTTTACGTGCTGCCACGCTTCCAGTTCTCCACGGTCTTGGACGTGCCCGGACTGCAGAATAATGACACAGGACCGGCCGGTGAAGAAGCGGAAGGCGACGTATTTGAAGCGTAAAGAGGAGCAAAACGCATTGCAGGACCAAATCCGAGCTCTCCAGCAGCAGTTGCAGGAATTGCAGGCGAACAATGGCGGTGGGGTCTCCCAACTCGCGCAATTGACCGCTTCGGTTGGTCTCAACGTGGCGTTGAAACAGTCAGTGGAGCAGCAGCAGCTTGGGGTCGCAACGGCGCAGAGTTTGGTGAGTCGGCGACTCCAGGACGAATCGGGTAGCCCTGTGAATGTTTATATTCACTTGGGGCGAGAGTGGGTGGAGAGACGAGCGACGCTCGTGGACATGAAGGGCGAGCGACTCGATCAAGGATTCCGCTACGTGACGGCGCGTTGCCAACATTTGCATGCACTCAAGCCACACTTTTCGGAAGAGAGATTCGAGGACGCAAATGGGGACTTTTGCTGCCTTCGCAACGAAGTGATCCCGTTTCCGGGTATTCAGTCGGTCCGGAAGGTTTTCGATGCAGTCAAATTCACGATGAACACACTGGAAATCAGTATTTCCGAGCAGTTGGGGCATATCACAGTCCGAGACGACTACGACGTAGTGGAAGCTGATAGTTTCATCTCCAACTACAGGCTGGCTTCGGGAATTGACAGTGGTGTGACTACCGAACTGAACGCTGTGGCGTTTGGTCGATTTGTCGAAGACCCTGACAGGTTTGGCGGCCAACCGTACGCTGTGGTGGCGATCGACAGCGTGGACCAGGACGATTTACACCCATACCATCCGCATGAATGCGTCCGTAAAGGCATAAATGGCACGGTGGTTGTGATCCCTGTTTCGCGCAGAATCAGTGACAGCCGAAAAGTAAGACTGGGAGAAGGTACTAAGAAAACGCGAACTGAAGGTTCAAGCAACGAGGACAAAATGGAGGTGGAGGTTGTCATGCTGCGATCTTTCTTCGTGAAGATTTGCCGTCCAGAGTTTGAAGTATCCGAGCTCGTCACCCAAGAATTACAGGATACAATTGCTCGTTGGGGCGACGTTGTTCTCCAAGCGGTTCGAAGAATTGTCTACGCGTAGGACCGACAAAAAGATGTTAGAGTACGCTTCGTCCTACTGGTCAACTCATCTACAGAATGCCCACCAATCTCAAGTTCGGAATGGGGCATTTAACTACCAGAACGCACTGATGCCATACATCTCGAAAGAGATTTTCGAAGACGGGGTTGGGGATTTTTGCTGCATTTCCAGCAAAGAGACCCAGTTTCCAGGACTGCTGTTTATGAAGCGTGCAAGTTATCAACGGATACGTCAGTGAGCAGTATTTTCCGAGTGATGTGCCCAATTGAATACGACGCCGCCGGCGATGTTGACCTCATCTCCAAATATTCACTACTGACGCAATGGAGCTCAATGCGGTGGTCGGGAAGTGTATCAAGGAACGGTATGATTTTGGTGGCGAGTCGTGAAATGTGTCAGCTATCGATAGCGTGGACCAGACGACTTGCACCCGCACCACGAGAACAGGTTTAGCAAAACGATCGGTTTGACTCATTGTTGAGCCAGACAATGAAGTGTAACTCCAAAAAGAAGCAGAGTGAGGGATTAAAAGGCGACGAGAATGATATGATTATCGATACGATGCGTTTCAGAAAATATGAATTTCCCGCGGTAGAGCTCCTATCGCCTGCCCCGTCGACGTTGGTCGTCGTGCTTGACGAGAGAACTTCCATAACGTACCGCCACAAAAACACTTCAATGTTGCTGAGATAAAACAGGGAGCATGGCAGTTCATTACTACCGGTAGCAAGAGGCACGGCGACCATCTCGAATTCTAATGACAAGACATGAGGATACCATGGAGTCTGTTCCAAGGTACACAGCAAAGCCCAAAATCCAAAACCCAGCAAGTGGATGCCCTCTCGATGTGTTTCACTGTCCGGCAGTGATTGAGTAGTTGAGACTCTTTGAAGGTCTGCTCTTCACGCAGGGAACGCCACCACACATTTGCTTCGACTAAAACCGCCCACCTTCACAGCTTCAAGGGTGTCGTCGACAGGAGCCGATTGGAGTGAGGTGATCACATTGCAACCGTGTTGCGCCGGTCTGCAATCATTCTCCAAATCTTGAGTTTTATCGGCATCGTGGTCTCCAAGGCGAGGTATAGTCACCGCAGCACAAACATTCCCTCAAATCCCTACAAATTACCTACTATAACTCCAGTTGGCGATTTTCCCATTTGTTGCGACGCAAGAGTCCGGATAATGTTCACAGAGGCGAACGAGTCCTTCCAGGGGCTCTCTCCCCTCGCAGCATCCTCGCCCGACACGCTCCCACCTTCTCCCACCCCCACGTCTGCGAAGCCCAAGAAGAAGCGGAAAGCGACCTACATTCTGCGCAAAGAGGAGCAGTCCACGTTGCAACAAGAGATCGAGCGCCTCGAGAGTCAAGTGGCTGTGCTGAAGACCCGCAACCTGCCGCCCGAAGAGGCCGCCAAAGCGGACCCGGTGCTGCAGCGACGAGAGGCCGAGAACGCGGCGCTCACGAGCGTCCTACGCCACCAGCAGCTGCACGTGGCCAACGCGCAGTCGCTGCTGTCGCGGTGCCTGGGCGACCAGTATACACACCCGTTGTATACAAGTATACGCCTCACGAAAGACTGGCCGGATAGAAGAGCCACATTGCGAGGTATACGCGCCGAAAAATTACGAAACGCCTACGATTACATTCTGGCTAGAAGTAGCCACTCGCAACCGGAGAAGATGCAGCTTTCGGACGAGAGATTTGAGTCCGCCCAAGGAGATTTATGCTGCGTGAGGTTTGAAACCGTTCACTTTAGAGGAGTGGAGTCCTTGGAGCAGGTGTACAACGCACTGATCTTCTATTTGACTAATATGGAGATTAGCATCTCGGAGAGACTGGGTCACATCACGGTGAGAGACGACTACGACTCGATTGACGGCACGGCGTACAATTCCAGGATTGCGTCCACTGAGGACTGTGGAGTGACGACCGAGATGAACGCCGTATCGTTCCCGCAGTTGTTTGGAGAAGGGGAGCTGGGTCCGGGGGTCGGACCGTGTGCCATCCTAGCGAGCGACTGTGTTGATGAAGACGAATTGTACCCGTACACGCCAAGTGAGAGAGTGAGGAAGGATGTTTCTGGAGCTGTGGTGCTTACTGTGAGTCGACAGAAGCCCAAACATAAGGGCGGAGTGGAAGAGACGGAGCTGGTGGTTACGATGCGTCGGGCAGCGTTCGTCAAACTGCACAAACCGCAGTTTCCGGTGTCGCCCTTTGCGCTGCAGGAGCTGCACGAAGGCATTGCACGGTGGGGTGACGTCATGCTCAAGACCGTGCGCAGTGTCGTGTACACGACGGCGTAGCTGCTACCTGGTGGCAAATAGTGCCGACTTGTAATGGATTTTCGTATGCATGGATCTATACTTGCTGGGTTGAGCTAGGAATTCCTCGGGATTTTTCTGTGGCGATGGATGAATGGCGTTCGGGGGCAACACGCTGGTGTGTTTGCAGCGCAAGATAGCTACCAATGAAGCTTGCTCCCGGCTTATCTAGCTGAATCCTTGTCCTCATGAAGGTGTGGTTGTTTTGTAGCTTATCCAATCGAAAAGTGACCTTGTCAATGGCCCCGACGCAGATCGACGTCGTCCCACGTCTAAGCCGAATGCAATTTGCGGATGTGTACTCGATGCGTGAAGCAGGCGACGTGGTTGGCCGGTTGATACTTTTGCACAAGGTCCCAGCAGCACCAATACTTGCTGAATGGCCCACTGGTCGCAACCGCTTTTAATTAAGCGGAACATGCACCTTGCACAAGGGATTTGTCAGTTTGCCCGTGTTGAATCTTGCTTACGTACGCCCGGCGCTTGAAATGAAATTCTGCCCACCACGAAGACCGAGCTTCGTTGTTACTATACCGATGGAAAACATGCCCAAGCCAGCACGTGTGCAGTGCGTAAGGTACATCGGCTGTAGTGGCAAGGTCACTTACCACCTTATTCGATGCACGTCTGTCTCTCAACTTTCTTTTTGCTGATGTCTATTGGCGGAGGTACAGCGTCTGGCAGCTAAACTGGCAGTGCTGAGCACCCGACACTAACTCCCGAGAAGCAGAGCTGGCGGAATTGATTTTGTAGCAAACCGTGCGGCTAGGAGCCGGTAATTCCGAGTTGCCAAGACGACGTCGTTGTTAGCGCAGTACGTGGTGCGTGACGTTTGTGCTGTTCGAAAAATATCTAGCGCCGACTCGAGAAGGACTGGAATCCTTTGTAATCGAGTATTCGTCTTGGCAAGGACTGGGTAGAGCGGCGGGCTAACGCTTCTGAAGATCCTACCGTAAAAGCTGCAGAATGCTTACGAGTACATCAGGGGAGGGAAGATTCATTGGTACCGCAACACTCGGAGGAGCTGTTTGAGACGCCCGGAGGGAGGCGTTTGCTGTGCACATGTGGAAGTTGCACCTTTTGCTGGAGTGAAGTCCGTTCAACAAGTGTTCGACGCGCTAAAGATCTGCGTGGGCAACATGGAGATCACCGTGTTGTAGCTATTGGGCCACATTACACTGCGAGAAGACTACAACGCGATCGAAAACCTGTGCGTACAATGCACGAATATTGTCGAGGCTTAACAGGAATATCCTGATTGAGAAGCACCAATATGTGTGAGGAGGGTAATGGATTCGGTTGCGCAGTCATCTCGGACGATCACGATGTATTATTTCGGTCGCTATTGAATCAACAGCAAGCGAACAAAAATCAAAGAGTGCGGGATAGAGGTGCTGAGCGGTTGTAACGAGCGGCGAGTTAAGCATTGCCGTCCAGAATTCTCCGCGTCTCCAAGGCAACGTTGCAGATGGCTGCCGCGCAGTGGAACAACCAGACGATGAAGGTCATGCGTAGAGTTTTGTGTACGCCCAGTTTGAGTGACTATACTTATTCAATCTCAAAGAAATGTATTCAGATCAGTTTGCTTCCGTCAACAAGGCATCCACGACGGACTCTAAAGAACTGCGCAATGAACAACTGCTCAATCCAGTGCAGGTGACGTTCGTAAAACTTCTCCCAGATGTCCACGATCTGAGCATCCTTCCAATCAATGCATGCACAAAACGCAAGCGGGTTTCCACATACACCGACGTCCTCATTTCCAGATAATCAGCTGACACTTGAGCCCCTTCTTTCAATCGCATTACTATGAGTTCGATACAGACCGCACGAATCAGCAGTTTTACCTACGCAAGCAGCAGGTTAAACATCAATGACAGCACAACTGAATCAGCATCTACCCATACATGCACGTACTTCAAATCTGTTGCTGATGACGGCGTGCTCCGAAACAGACTCAGCGCCTATATTCATCACTGGGTGATGCCATAATACCAGTCACTGAGAGCTAGTGGTGATATTGAAGCGAACAGCATTTTTGAAACTACACCAGCCTCAGTTCCCCATATCAGCGAGTGATTTGCAAGGGCTGCACGACGGGATTGCTCGCTGGGGTGTAAATCTATCCGAAGTATTTTGTACGCAACAAAATAGAATGCGCGTTCACCAACACAATTTCAAGACATTAGAACTCGCACAGGCAAAAACATCTTCTTCCAGTCTGTTTGATTGCCGATTATGTGGCTAACAACTACGATAGAATTTGAGGTTTGTACGGTCGTGGAGGGGCTCGAAGCACGCGTTGGATGTTCTGCAATACCGTAGTCACCACTTCTCGCGGCAGAATGCCTCCAGCTCCCGAGTTCACTGTAAATCAGAGCTCTCTCTTTGATTTCTTCGTCAGCCTGTGGTTGCTATTCCGATTAAGGCATTGAGTATAGGACGCCGCGAATTGATCTGAGAATGACGTCTCCCCATCGAGCAGCATCTTGCTGCAACTCCTGCCACACAGCTTCCGCCATTTCGAACTCAGGACAGTGAAGCTTCACAGAGGCAGCACGTCGTAGTGTTACGACCAGCTCGTCACCCTCGGTCTGCAATTGGTTTGTAGTCAGCACAAATGCTGCGGATACGTCTTTGCGGACACGTTCACTAGATAGGTAGGGATAGAGCTCGTCCTCGTCGACAGAGTCGATGACAACCATTCCACAGGGTTCACCACTGCAAATGTCGTTGGTTTCATCAAGCAACTGCGAGAACATGATGCAGTTGAGCTCCGTAGTGGCACCGATATCATTTGTTGACACAATCCGAGCATTGTAAACTTTGCCCTCCACCGAGTCATAGTCGTCTCGAACCGTGACGTGGCCCAACCTCTCAGAAATGCTGATCTCCGCATGGTTGATACTGAAGAGCAGCGCGTCGTACACTTGCTTGAGCGAGCTCACACCTCGAAAATGAACAGTCTGGAAGATGACACAGCAAGTGTCACCTGTTGCTGTCTCGAAGCGCTCATCCGAGAGTTGGGGTTGGTCCCACCGAGTAACCTCACTGCGCATCGAGACATACTCGTACGCAGCTCCCAATTTCTTCTCCCGGAGGCCCAAAAGCGTCGCACTACGCTCTTCCCAGCTCTTTTTCAAATGAATGCGCGAGTAGAGCGGGTGGTTTTCCTGGTGGAAGTCCAAGAATGAGCTAATCTGGAGTTGGTACAAATGAAGCGACTAGTTTTCGTACCAGAAGGGGCGAGATGGCAGACTGTACACGAGCAACATCAATCTGCTGCTGGCGAATGGCGGAGCGTATGGCGGTATTCTCCGACTTTACGTGCTCAACATTCGGCACGGGGTTCAGCTGTGCGAGCTCGTCTTGCAGTCTGCGCACCTCCTCTTTTAGGTCCTCCTTCACTTGCTGTATCAACGTTCTCGTCAGGTTTCCACACTGAAAGACCTGCGATTCACACATGCACGTGTCATCTTACCTTGCGCATGAAGTACGCGGACTTAAATCTCTTCTCGCCCATTGGTATCAGTTGGCGCTGCTCGTCCTGTCGCGAAGTGAGCGAGCTGTGGCGAGTCCAATTGATACCATCATTCCAAAGCGTCGACAAGAACCGAACGGCTGCTAAAATCATCCGATTTGTCATCGCGCGGATAGGAATTTGTCAAGCTGACTACAGAATACTCAGTGCGTCTTCATTCGGATGAAAAATACAGGTAGGTCTTGAGGAAACTACCGCTTTGAGTCGATTAAGTCGAGCTCGTTCGACTCCGTCAAGTTAAATAGATAATCACTGGGGGTCAATAACAACTTGGCTCAAACCAGAGTGATTTTGCACTCACTCATTCCACGCGATCGCTTCATTGTTGACGGCTTCAACTCAGTTGTTGCCCTCAAAGCTTGCATTGGTGGTACCAGTGGTACCACCTGGAGCGGCTAAATGTCGCACGCACAATGAAATGCGGGACAACGAGTGTCATCGTTGAAAATTCGTCCTCATGAAGAAGCAAAAATGCACATACACAGCACGCCGAGTACGTGATCCCCCCTAACGTATCTTATGATAGAATTGGTGTAATATATTATTTATTCTTACAGGAGGAGGCCCAGCAATTACGCGAGCAAGTGCAGCGCCTGGCGTCGGAGTTGCAGCAGCTGCAACTCCGCTCGCTGGCCCCCGAGGACGCGGCGCTGCTGGACCCGGCGGTGCAGAGCGTCGTGGCGGAGAACAATCACCTGACGTCGCTGGCCAAGAACCAGCAGCTCAACGTCGCGAGCGCGCAGTCGCTGTTGTCTGAATGCCTCGTGAGGATTTATCATTATACTCAATTATGCTTCTTGAAAGGTATATTACTGATTAAAAGTTGTTATATTACTTCTTAAAGGGAGACCAGGAATCGCACCCGCTGTACACCAAGATTTGCCTGTCGAAGGACTGGAACGAGCGTCGAGAGACGCTGATGACTGTGCGGACGCAGAAGCTGAGAAATGCTTATGATTTTCTAATATCACCTGGACGATTCGTGGATCCCGAGAAACCGCACACTTCGGACTATCGCTACGAGACTTCGGACGGAGACATTTGCTCGGTGCACTTGGAGGCGATCCATTTTCCGTGTGTGGAGTCGCTTGAGCAGGTTTGGGAGGCGCTGCTGTTCCACTACAACAACATTGAGATTGGCATCTCGGAGAGGTTGGGACATACGACAGTGAGGGACGACTACGATGCCATCGACGGGAGTGTGTTCAATACGCGCGTGCTGTCGCGATCGGACAACTGTACGCCAGTCGAGAGCAGCATCGTGACTTTTTCACACTTGTTTACGGAGGAAGATGAAGGCTTCGGTGGACAAATGTGCGGCATTTTGGCTCTTGACTCTGTGGACGAGGACGAGTTGTATCCGTATTTCCCGAATAAGCGTGTTCGGCTGGATACGTCAGGTGCGGTTATTTTGACGGCGAGTAGGCGACCGACGAAGACTTCGATTGGAAAGCAAGAGGATGACACTTTGGATGGATTGAAAGATGTCGAGGAACCAGGCAAACTGGTGGTGACGCTACGCAGAGCTGCGTTCTTGAGACTCTACAATCCGCAGTTCTCAGTTTCGGAAGCTACGCGTCAAGAGCTGCAAGCTGGGATTGGACGATGGGGCGATGTGTTGATGAAAACGATCCGAAGTTACGTGTATTCCGAGCCTTAAAGCCAGAAGCACAACTTTTTGTTCGACTGTTGCAAAGTGTTCATGATCCCAGACCTAATGCAGTGAAAGCGTCTCACAGTGCAAAATGGTCCAGTCGCTCCGAGATGATCATTTCCGTATTGTGGAAAAGGGCAGAGTGGATCATCTCGAAGTGAACGCAGCACAGATCATCGTGCTCGGTCTTGAACCGCTTCACCTGAGTGCATCATTTTCTTGGAGTCAACAAGTCGACTCGATTCCACGACGAAATTAAACATGGCGCAGGGCGTCTGATCCTTGATCATTGATAGTGTTGCGCGCCGCTTACGTGCAGTGTCTTTTTTAACAACACAACGAAGGCTATAAGGGGGGAATTAGTGCCTGCGTCAGCGTATGAGCGTATTCTTCTGATGTTGCCTGCAATAGTCGGGATCGTCAATGTTGAACAAGAAACCTTGCTACCTGTCATGTTCGCAATGACGCATCTCTTGATGCACTGTGGTACACTACAACATTATAGAGAAGATGCGAGAAAATTGTTTTTGATGCACGTGCGGAGTGACTTGAGGCCTTACTACAAGGAATAATTTCAAACAGAGAAATAGAATCGGCGAAATAGGTCTGAGGAACGTTGGGATGAAACAATCGACGCCTGCTCTATGAATGGAGAAGCAGCGATCGATTAATTTCAAGAAATAAAAGTAGTCACACACAAGTCGGGCATATCGAGATCCCATAATGGTTGAGGGATCGGCTGACCGACAGCATCATCTCAATTCCACACAGATCGCGGACTGCGTCCTTCACCTGAGAGTCGGACTGGCATGTCTTAGCCAGCAGGATGACCACACTCTTGCGAGCTAGCCCGTCAGATAGCTCTTGCAGAGCCTGCACACAGTATATTCAGACATGGATGTATCACAACAAGATGTCCAAGCCACGTAGCGGTCAAATTCATATACTGGTGAAAGTTCCGAAGCCAGAAATGTGAACTCAACTGCTAGTGATCTTCTTCGCCGATATGGTGTCAACGTTTACCACCGAGTATGTACCCTGCCGAATTATTTGAGGATTCACGAGTTCGTTGTCTTCATGGTTGATGACGCCCGGTGCAAGTACGATGATTTGACATGTTGGGGGTTATTAATCAAGGGCCCTCCTGGTTGGATGCCACGGAACGTTCAGTTTATCCTTTCACCCCACGCACCCACTACAAGCAGTCATGCCAGGAAACCTCGTAGCGTTGGAAGGCTTTGTGTTAAAACTTACGAGAGATGGTTTGTAACTTGGCGACGATGAAGCTCGAGAGCTGCTGAATTCGGCCAATGGACTACGCGTTGCTATTTGTTTACCGACGTTGGAAGAGCTGATTATTCACGAATGTAATGGACACGTGGCATTATTGCATAGTGCTATCGAATCTGTCATTCGGCGCTTTAAATGCTTCAGTGAAGAAGATATGATCTAATACTGCCTACCCGAAAGCTTTCTTCAGTTAATGACCCCATGCTTTGGAAAAGAGCATGTAGCTTCTAGTCCTCGTGTTGCAGGTTTTCTGGCCAAGTCTCTTGTGGGGAATTAAACTATGAGCCTGCGCAATGGAGTGCAGACGATAGGCGGTGCCTCACTAGTTTGAAGAGCGCTGGCTTTATTGCGAATGACAGTAACTACTACATCTAATTCACGTCTGCGCTAGCAAAATGATACTACAGCAAATGGCTGATTTCGAGTCGAGGGAAAACCAATCGATCCTCGCTTCACGGCCTCATCAAGCAGGCGATCAAGAACATGTCGGCTTTCCAGCTCGTTGAGGCCACTGAAGGCAACGATAACTTCCCGAATGCAGCCACGTTCCGCCATTTGTTCCTGGAAGGGCTTGCTCTGTATTCCCCACCGACCTGCTCGATTTCCCCAGCTATCACACAAGAATTGTGGCCTCTACCTTATCTGCAGTGGAATTGAACTATACTATGAAACATTTTGCTGGCGAATTAACTTGTTTGTGGATGGTGATCCGAGTTTCCAAGAAGAGGCTGAAGTAATTACCGGAAAGAGGTACGCTGCTCCCATCGGGCAAGAAGCCGCCACTGTTGCTTTCCGAAGTTGCCAAACCGAAAGCAAACGAAACGTCGATCGCACGCGAGAGAGAATTACAGTATTTTTCAAACTGGGAGATTTCTCCAAGTGTCGTTGCGGTTTTGGAGAAAACAGAGACCTCGAGACGACCTCGTTGAATCACTAATGCAAGCATTGTTGTGTCAAGTATGTAAAGACGGGTGCTCTAGGTTGTCACACAGCTGCGATGTGCTCCGGTATGATCAAATAGCCGCCATCAATTGTACGGGCGTATGATTTTTTTTCGATCATACTACTGGTTCAACCACTTACATTGAAAACAAACAAAAAAGCAATTGCCTTCTATCAATCCTTGTTTCGTGCTGCTGATCTCTCGGGGTCGACAAGCAAAACGGTTATTATTCTTGTGGATAGTGTACGAAGCATCACGCAATCGAGTTGTTGGCAACATGCTTTGCAAGCTACCGACGCAAGTATAGCGCTGTTCGCATGGCCTTGAGCATGGGATTTCCCCAGTGACCAGAGATGTCTTCCAGCTCGTCCAGATCAAATGAGGAGACTAGAAATCCTGGCTGGTGTAATGTCAAGAAAATTCTGCGATGCATGGTCACTCGGTAGTCAGCAGCGGCGCAGTTCTGCTTCTGTGCTATCTTCCTCGTATTCTCTGTCAGCACAATTGCGCCTGTGATGTCTCTTCGTGCGAACTTGCTCGGGTTGAATGGGAAGAGTTCGTCTTTGTTGACCGCTTCAAGAGCCATAACTGCGTACGAGTCACTACGAGCGTCCTCAATTGAAATCTGTGAAAAGCTGACGACGTTCTCTTCGACTGGAATGCCGCTTGACGTACGTGACAGCGCTCGACTGTTAGTGGCACCGCCATGCACGACTTCGCCGGATCTGGCCGCGTTGAGATCATCCGTAGGCTTGAATATATTTGTACCAATGTCACCCACGTATGATACCAACACGTCAAACACTTGCTGAAGCGACTCGATGCCAACAAACTTGATGGTCTCGTCGATCGTACAGCAAAAATCGCCATTTTCAGTCTCGTATCGGTGGCACGTCGCAGAATCGACTTGACACGAGTCCTGTACGTAGTCGTACGCACTGCGTAACTTTTCCTCGCGAATACCCATGAGCGTCGCTCGACGCTCTCCCCAGTCTTTCGGTAGACGGATGTACGTGTAGAGTGGGTGTAAACGGTGATCATCCTGCCATATCACAAAATGGAGTTAGCTTCTGAAGCAGCAACGCAAATTAAATGGAAAGTGTCCGTGCACGTACCAGATTTCGCGAAACTAGAGACTGTGCTTTGGCGAGTTCAAGCTGCTGGTTGCGAGTCGTCGACATCAGTATTTCATGCTGCTCTACTGCTCTCTGAAGCAGTGAAGCTGCGTGTTTGACCTCATTGAATGGAAGCGAGCGAGTCGTGACGACTTCAACGTGTGATTCCAGTCTACGAATCTCAGCACGTAAAGCTACAGATTGTTCCTGTTTCACAGAACAGTCAGAGGCACCACTCATCTGCGAAAACTTGTACCCACGAGAGCTTACCTTTCGCACTACATATGTGCTTTTATGTTTCTTTGGTGTCTTGAAGCTCTCACATGCCACTTTATTGCGTTTTGGACTGCTTTCAACATGGCTCCGTGTATGCTTCGTACTCGTGAAGCTCATTGAGTCGGTTCGATTGGAAATGGGTCTGCGGGGTGGACTGTTCTACTTAATAGACAAATTCTATACTGGAACGAGCTGGGTTGGCTGCGAAGACTCGGCAGCTTTAGAATGATTTTGGTGGTAAACAAGCGTCGCGTCAACACGTTGATGCATGGCGTTTAAACTGTGACAATCCATCTCCGATTACCAAAAAGCGTGAAGGTGATGTTTGCTTCAATTTGGTGCATACACACCGTGGTGATGTGAATTGAGCATTGTAAAATATGATATTTATGTGGAAAAACTTGCACTTTCTCCTGAAGGGTGCTGAGATCCACATCATACACCTGGTAAACACTCCCTCAGCTGCAGATGTCGATGACTCACACTGGTTGAAAAGGTCAGCAGATCCAGTAACGTCAAAACAACCGCATAACCCTTTTGGAATCCAGTGACAGAAGATGAAGCAGGCAAAAAAAAAAGACAAGAAGGCGCACAAATGCACGTACACGGTTCACTGAATGAATGGGTTTACCACTGGAGTTTATTTCTCGTCAAACATGGGACTGAGTGGCTCTTTATTACGGACAGGAGACAGCTCAGGCTCTCAAGACACAGACCCGTCATCTCGAATCTGAGGTGGCAGTGCTCGAGATGCGCTCGATTGCTCGAGTAGAAGCTGATTCAGTCTTGCAACAGGCGACGATAAAGAACGCAAAAGTGACTAATTTGGCACGGAATCTTTGCAGAGGCCCAATCGCTAATGGGGGAGAGGCTGGTAAGGTATACGTACTAAGTCAGTCACCGAGCCTTTGGCTTCTTGCTCAGATGAGTTTATTCCCCATATTTTGTATCAGACGCATCCACTCTACACCTGCATTCGTCTGCCTAATAGGTATAAAGAGCGTCGCTGCGAGCTCCACTGGAAATGGGGAGGCTAACTACCCCATGCGTACCAACTGGTTATGTATCCCGGTCGAGTAGCTGGTCCGAAGCAAACGAGTCTAACGAGCGATTTGAGACGAGCGACGGAGATTTGTGCTGCGTTCACTGCGAGACCATCCACTTTCCTGGTGTCAAGTCGCCCCAGGAAGTCTAGGACGCGTTCATGTTCTACGTGACCAACCTTGAGATCTAGCATCTCCGAGCGATCGGGCCACATCACGGTGCGAGACGACTACGACTGCGTCGACGATAAAGTTTACAACAGTCGCGTACTGTCGCCCAACGACAGCGGGCGTACGGTCGAAGGAAATGTTGTCACCTTTTCTTGCTTGTTTCGAAAAGGGGAAGCTGGTTTGGGGATTGGAGGTGCGTTGGAGGATTGCGGTGTGATATCCGTCCAATCTGTTCACGAGGACAAGCTTTACCCGGATGTTCCGAGTGGCGAGATACCGCAGGCGCAATCGTCCTTACAGTGGACACACCGAATGTGTGAGCTTCCAGAAAGCAGTGCAATGCAACTCATCCAACGTGCGTCTTGTGACTCAACGCTCGAGGTGTTGATCGAACGCCTGCTTCCATTGTTTCTGCTGGCTGTTAGCACAATCGCGCCTGGCAACAGATCGAGCTCATAGAATCGATAGCACGGCCTACAAAAATCATCTTCAAAATCGATCGGATGATCAAAATCGACGGCGAGCGCTACTTGTACCCTGCAGTTTTGTCCACCATCACTACTAAAGCCCCTTACATCTCAATGAAATGCACAGATACCATGACGGGACAGGATTTCTCAGTCAGGAACGTTGTGCACGAGCTCACTTCTCAACTTATCGGTACCTATTAGTAGTCGCCACTCGCGACTAGCAAATCGTGAACGCTTATTGGGTGTGGGGAAGGTGTTTATCACGCCATCTCATCTGCGGCTCTCTCACGCCGCAGGAACTCCCCGAGGAAGCTCAGGTCAGTTGTTGCCAAATCTGTCGACAATGGCTGAGAAAAGACGCAAGTCTACCTGCACGAAGCGGAAGGTAGCGTCGCTTTGAATGGGGGGGGGGGGGGGCTGGACATGTACTAGGAGATGGAGAGTAACGTTTTAGTTGGTTGGTTGTCCGTTGTGCAGGAGGAGATCGGCGACCTGAAGGCGGAGATCCGCAAGTTGCGGTCCGAGTTGGAAGTCAAGGCGGAGCTGAAAGGGCTGGAAGCTCCGGTCAAGAGAGGGAAGTCTCCACCATTTGAAAGTGAGGTCTTGGAAAACGAGACGCTGGCTTCCGTTATTCAGCAGCAGCAACTTGAAATCGCCCGTGTGCACTCCACGCTGCCGCCTCCGTTGGTACGTGGAAGTGGATTTTAGTGATGAGGGAAGGACTGGACTGACTTGCTGTTGCTATTGGTTGAGTAGACACTTCATCCGCTGTGTACGCGCATTTGTCTGAAAAAGAGCTGGGCGGATCGAAGCCAGACGCTGCTTGACCTCCGAGAGCACAAGTTTCGAGCTGCGTACGAGTACATTTCGACAAGAAGTCGGCACTCGTCGTCGTATTCGAGTGACGAGCGGTTTGAGGCTGCGAATGGCGATGTTTGCTGCTCCATCTTCCAGACTGTCCATTTTCCCGGGGTGAGATCGCTCAAGCAAGTTTATGACGCGGTTCTTTTCAGCATGAACAACGTGGAGATCAGCATTTGTGAACGGCTGGGGCATATCACCACGCGAGACGACTATGACTGTGCTGACAGCAGCATCTACAACGCCAGGATGGTCTCGACGAACGACATGGACATCACAACGGAAGTGAGCGGCATCATGTTCTCGCGTTTCTTCGAGGCGGCGGACGATAATGTTGTTGCAGCTCCGTGCGGGATGCTGGTCCTCGACTCGGTTGATGAAGACGAACTCTATCCGTACGTCTCAAGTGAGCGGGTCCGCAAAGACGTATCCGCGGCATTTGTGCTCACTGCAGACCGGCTAGAGGCAAAAAAAGACGACGGCTTGGTTGTGACTTTGCGCCGGGCTGCATTTGTGAAGCTTCACCGTCCAGAGTTTGACATTTCGGAAGCTGCGTGGCTGGAGCTACAGCAAGATGTTGTACGGTGGGGCGACGTCACGAATCAGGCAATCCGAAGCGTGCTGTACTCTGTCCCTTGAGGCGAGCGAACAACATTAACTCGAGGTATCAACGATTGACCAACTCTGACAATTTCGCGTCAGCATTTCTTGACAAGGAACCAAACCGTAATATCAGAGCATTAACTTGATACGTTAACCCATTATTCCCCCAAGGGCGTCCTATAGGTAAGAGTCCGAAAGGGCTAACCTTCTTCCTCCTCCTCCTCCTCCTCCTCCTCGCCTCCGCGGAGGACGGCGCTTGTACGCTGGAGCTTGGAGCTTGGAGACTGGACGAGTGCGCTTGACGGAGCGAAATGAAAAGTGAGAGCTTGCTGGAGCAGCGAAGCCTCGGGGCGTAGTCAACAACAACACCTTCCAGAACACCGTCTCAATGGATGCAGACGCTGGGTTCATGAGAGCAATGTTGAAGTGCGTACAGGCTGCAGGACCGTGCGTGCGACCAGCAATGGATAGACTAGGAGAGCTGCACGGACAGACCATGTCTGCAACTCTCACTTTCGATTTTTCTCAATACATTACGGCAAGAAATCCTCGGGAGCAAGGCCAGCTCCCCTCGCTACTTTCCTACACTGTGAAACATACGAAAGTTCATCAAACAGTAGCTGACTTTCACGTGTCGCCTTTGGATTTCAGACTTGTCGTACCCTCTGACATCGGGGAATGGGGCGTTAAATGATGAAAGGCCAGAATCGCAGCGTCTTTCGTTATGGTTTGGGAGCCTTCAATCAAGAAGAACGGACGGTTGGAGAGACCAAGCTCAGCTAGGATAGAATCGCTCCTGGTACTCCTGTAGCAATTGCGCTTGCAAGCGCGCGTTCTCAATTAAATCAAAGAATTGTACGTTCACAGAGGAGGTCAACACCAATACCAGCATTGTGAGAACTCATGTCGATTATTACTCTACAAGCGCTGCACAACTACACCCACCTGCCGACAGCGGCGCAGAGCAACGCTGGAGACGAATCAATACGTAGGGTCTATAAGGATATCTGCTCTAGCAGCGATTCGCATTTGCAACAGTGCTTCGTGGACTTCAGCCAACGCCTTGCGGTTTTACATGATCGGCATCGAGATCAGCCTGTTGCGCCACAGTACGGTGGTATGCTTGTGCTAGCTTCGCTCAGATGACGAAACAGCATGCGCTTCTTGCAAGATATTATCTCCATCGATGGAGAACTCAGTGCTGCCCATGGCCCAGCGGAGGGGTGATGATATCGCGGGAGCTAGCCTATTGACTGCGACGCGAAGACAAAGATGCAAGTGACTGATATCATCAGAATGCATGTCCAAAGTGGGTACACAAACTGAGAGAGAGGGAGCCATAGTGGATTTCGCCGTCCCAGACTCAAGTGGAAGAAGCCAAGATGTCTAACAAAGAGAACCGCAAGCTACAGAACGCGTCTCCTACCGCGAGCACAGATGGAGACGACTCGAGCAACAACAGCAATCGTCCAGCGAAAAAGCGCAAAGCCACGTACCTCGTCAAGAAGGTCGAAGTCTTATCAAAGTACCAGAGAGATCCATAGTGTTTGACGCCTCTTGTTCGACAGGAGGAGAAGATGAGACTTAATGAGGAGGTTCAGGAACTGGAGACCCACTTGGCTGCATTGAAGGAGCGGGTGGGGCTCACAGGAGGCGCCTCTCTCGAGAAAGTGGCCACTGGTAACGTGGTGCTGAGCAACGTGCTCCGTCAGCAGCAACTGCTGGTTGTGAACGCCCAGGCGGGTTTAGCTGCGTGTTTGGTGAGTTTTTGCAGCATTTTTAGGGTTTCGTTGCGCGTAGAAGTGTGCTGACCAAAATTTGCTGCTGTCTTCAGCGAGGTCCAGCGCCCAGTCCTTTGTACTCTTACATCCACCTTGGCATCAACCATGAGTCACGTCGGAAGACTCTCTCGTCGATCCGAGACTTTAAGATTCAGAACGGAGTGGACTACATTGAGGCTCGGAGCTGCCACCTCGATCTGCTCCAGCCATATGCGTCGAGCGAACAGTTCGTCGACGCACAAGGGGATTTCTGCTGCTCGCACTTTGACGTGACACAGTTCACAGGAGTTAAGTCCCTGCAGGACGTGTTTGAAGCGGCCATTTTTCACTTCAGGAACGAGGAGATCTCCATCTCAGAGCGACTGGGCTACATCACTGTGCGCGACGATTTCAACGCAGCAGACGACAACTTCGTCAACTGCCGCTTGTCTTCAGCGGATGAAAACGGCGTGAGGACCGAAGTGAACACCGCTTCGTTCGCCCAATACGTGGATGCACACCAATCTCGAAGCAACGAGACGTTCGCTGTTCTTGTGCGAGATAGCGTGGATGTGGATGAGCTCTACCCGTACAGTCCAAACGAGTGTGTCCGCAAAGATCAAATGGGAGCAATTCTGCTGACGACCGTCAAAAGGAAGAAACAGGCTGAAGGAGATGAAAGCAAAGGCTACGAGACAAATGAAGAGGAGCTAGTGGTAATTATGCGGCGTGCAGCCTTCATGAAGATCCATCGCCCAGTGTTCCCCTTACCGGAACCCACTCAGCAAGGCCTGCTCAAGGGAATCAAGGCGTGGTGTGACGTCATGCTCGCCTCAATGCGTAGTGTTCTAGCTAGTCCCTGATCGTGCCATGGAACACCAACGCACTGGTTAAATAAAAAATTGACGATCTGAAAATGCCTGACTCGCATCTCGATAGCAAACTTCAGAAATCACATTTTCTAAAGAAGTTTTGTTCTGTACTTCTCGCATTAGGTATGCTCTGTATGCACTATCAAGCTCGTGAAGCGAGTTGAATTACACAAGGTTTCTACCGAGCGTGGGATTGAATTGTGGTCACCTTGCTATTGATGGTGGCTGCCTCGGACTTCTGGGTATTACCCATCACGCTGTAAATCGAGCTTCGAGTCAGCCGACACAGGTTGGTCGAGTTGCACCGCGCTGCTTTCGCAACACTCTACCAGCCCGAAGACGAACGAACTCGGGAGAATTGGTGCTTAAGCTCAATCAAGTACACGACGTATCGTGGATGACCAGAAAACGCAATTTGCTGATAAAGACAAGAAGTTCATGACCAAACTTTTACCTAGCTTCGTATACCATGGTTGAAGCGTCAAATTCTAGGATGCGTTGTACAGACCGTCACGAATTGCATTAAGCATGATATCCCCCCCAGCGAGCAATCCCTCCTGTAGTGCGGCTTCAGGAACCGGGACATCCGGATATCCCCAGTTATGTCGGCGGATTGTGATCAAGCTCGGGCTGCTGTGGAGCACCAGCATCCGATCCATCGAACAGCAGCTCACTGAGTGTGCCTCGCTGCCTATGAAGGAAGCATGGACGGTCTTCCTGAGAGTTTACTCGGTCAAGGCGCGCGGCTAGTAACTTCTAGTGGTGGACGGCACGCGTCCGCCATGCTACATGAACGGGAGCATACTAGAGATACACCTGCGAACAGGTTGTAGTCTGCCGTAGTTTACTTCCTCTACCTGAATAACTTTGCTCATTAATCAATCAACTTTCCTCTTTGGAACAAGACCCCGGGTATTCGCGACAAAGCTAGCTTTGCGCTCTTCGAAGCGTTAGTTTTTTTATCCCGGACACTTGTGTCCCCTAAGACTACCGATCTACATATATTAAGTACGAATATGTTAAGTTCGTCCTAAGTGCGGTTGAAGTAAACTTCAACTATGCCCGGCTTCACGGTGGACTCCGACGGCGATGTGGAGATCCCGTGGCGACCTGTACAAAGACTGTTGTAGCATCATCAGTGATGCTACTGCTTACGGCGCAAGCTGTGCCAAGATTCACAAATATGACGCGAGTTCAAGGTAGCGAGCTGGATAAGGGATGGGCGACTTCTGGTCAAGCGGCGGGAGAGCTGACACGCCCTGAAGGACAATACAAGGACACATCTCGGCTGGGCGACAAAGAAGGCTAACAAGGAGCACCATACGGACTAGTCTTTATCAATCAATCACTTTTCATTTCTCCATTTCAAGACCAAGTTCCAACAAAGCCTTCAAGAAGCTACTCCCTTGGTGGGCATCTTACATCCTCATGCATCCGAAAAAGATGTGTCGAAAAATTCACACTTGCTTAAAAAAAGAGCGCTACTCTGCTGTAGTAATGTTTGTGGGCAGATACGCATTGCAAGAGACGGCAGTGCTGTGGAGTGAAGCTCACAAAATTGTTCGGAAGAGGTTGCCTGTTGCGCCTTGTGCCGGAAACTTCAGGCGTACAAACGGAAGACCATGTGCACACGAGCTCATCGTGATCATAATATCTAAGAGACGGCAGCAATTGATTCTGAAACAATTTCATTGGCACTGATTGACTTGGAGAGGTTGCGATAAGGAAAGAGAGATAAGAGTGTTGCATCCAGCGCTTGTACGGTCCGCCGGAAACAAAAAGAGCCGCAAGACATCCAGTCACAAGAAAACCCACGGCGACTCCAGTACAGAACGAGATTCTACATTGAGTGAGCGAGTCAATTGCAACCATCCTGTGTCGCCGCCATCTCACCAAGGACCAACCTTCAGTTAGTACGCCCCACTTAACTAGACAAGCGCTTCTCTGACCCCCATGCTTCCGTCTCTGAGCACAGCATTGGCTAGACAAGCACACGATGGAGTTTCTGAATTGCAATATTACGATGCCTCGATTTTGTCTCGTGCATGGGGGTTTGCTGGGACAAGGCCTTTTCAGTGAAAACTGAAGATAAGAGGCCGTACATGGGCGTAGAGCCGACAACTGTCATATTGCCGCTCGTAAATCTGGATTCAATCTAAATATTTGCATATGTTGTGTGTTCATCCAACATTTCAATTGCCAAAATAATGTTTGGCAAGAAAGACAACAGCAATAGCACCGCATTGTTTTGAGTAAAAACAGGTTTTGGTAAATTAAGAAAGGATTACGTGCTGTCAGTGCACATAGAGTGCATATATGATCGATTTATGCAAAATCAAGAGGGGAATTTGTGTAGATTAAGATAAGCATTCGTACCATACAAATGTAAGGAATTCACAGAGAAAATGACAAAATAAAGGCAAGACCAAAAATTGTGTATTTGTATCTAACGCTGTAGGCCTTTCAGTCTAGCAGCAATCTGTGCTGTGAGGTGAGTGTGGCTTGGCGGGGACGATTCCTGCTTGATCACACGTTGGCGCTCGGCGAGGCTTTCAGTTATAGTCGTTGAGCTATCGGGAGTGTTGAGTAGGAGGGTATCCATGACCTTGCTCGTTGGCATTTGAGCAAGTGAGATGCCCCACTTGCGTCCGATGTAATAGGCCTTGTTTTGAGACTTGCGCTTCTCCTACTTTTCAGCAACTCGTTTTTTTATCGAGCGCTTTCGCATTTAAGCTTCTTGTTTACATGACGCTTCATGGAGTCCGAGGTCGCAATGGTTTTCTTGCATTTCTGGCAGCGGTTGCCAGTGTCTGCGTTGCCCTGCTTCTTTGATTTGCCAGTCAGTGACGAATGAGACGAATGAGAGTGCAAATGGATGGTTGCTCCATTTTCATTTTGGGTACCTGTACCCTTTTTTAGTTTTAGGTACCTTGAGCTCCGGAAGCTCGAGCTCCATAGTTTTCCCAGCCGGATGCCTTCTTGGCGTTCCAGACAGTCTTCTTTAGCTCCCGCCACCAGGCCTGAAACACCATTTTGTGGGCCAGAGTCGTGTCCTGCGTGCCAGCGGGGGATCTAAAAGTGAGGAGGAATTGGTGGCGACTGCAATTTTCAATATGCGATATTTCCAACCACCCGTGTCGTTATGAACTTCCAGACGTGTTATCTATCTCCATCATGGGATCTATCGCGGGAGGAGGGTACAGTACCTACCTACCCCTTATTGACTTGAAATGTGTAGCGACTCACACAAAAAGCAAGTATAGCTTTCGTTAACGTGTATGATCCACATTAAGAAAACCGCCATATCGTGTAAGGTCCAAGCGTTTGGATTCAAAAGGTTAAGTCCTCGAATTAAGGCATACACAGCTCAAATTACAAGTATATCGAGAGTCAATATCCCAATATTTCGAATAGTACAACAATTGGTTTCAAACCTTGGTATTGCGTATTAAGTGCACCCGTTGGTGTGGTGGGTCTCGCAAAAGAACACCGACTGGGGAAGCTGGCACTCCCTAAAACCTGTTCTGCCTTGTGTATTAATTAGGACAACTTAATCCGTCTCGTGTACTCTATCTGTCAGCTCGGGCTGGCAACCATCATCCAGTTGTCCACTAGAACTGTTAGCAGCGGCAGCCTTGTCACTACCAAACAGGAGATCATGCTACATGGGCTGGATGAGGCTATCCACCTACAGTTAGACAGGTCTATTTCAAAGGTCGTCGGTTATGGAGTTAACATGTTATGCATTTAATTAAATCAACCACCTGTTTACCTTGATTGTGTGAGTCCCAGCGATATAGCGATATGAACAAGTTTATGAGAGCGGGGAGTACTTGCCACACAACGCTTTGTTGGAATTCTGATCCTGCCACTCAATCTGCACATTTGTCCGGTCGTTATTGCCTAACTAATATGTATTCAAAAACGTTGGCAGGATTTGTTTTGGGTGATCGTGAAGTTCTCAAACCAAGGAGCGCCACTCTTACAAACCCAATCAAAGTTGGTTTATCTACATTCAATCTTGGTTAAGTATCGCTACTTTCAGTAAGTGATCGATGTAACTGAACACCATATGTCATGTCTTCCATTCGGATTGCTGCGTTGACAAACTCTGCGCCGTGGAGCTCCATCTTCGGTATCATGTACTTCTTGCTGCAGGACGGGGTATGCACACACGAACTGCGCGATCGAGGAGTTGAAAGCGTGCTTCCGTGTTTTTTTAGATCAGGGGCTTGCTGTTTACGAGGGTTGTTCATGTCGTCCCTCATCATAGGCAAGTACTGATTGATCTGTGCCTTGAAAGAACTGAAGAAATTATTGATAGGGCTGCGCATTGAGATAGAAGGACTGAGGTACAACAGAACGAGGCCTCTGTTTGCGAATGCGAGAGTGCGTTGTCGAATCCAACAACAGAAAATCATCCTTGGACACGTCCAACCCTTGATGACATTGTACAACCCTTAGACAACGACAGATTTAGCTTCTATTCGGATGCTTCCGCGGCGGGTGCGGTATATGACCATATCTCACGCTAAAAAGCAGCGCACTAAAGCTGGAGTCTTTGGAGGGTGGCGTTAGCGCGCTTGTCTTTCTTGGCTGTTTCATGAGTCCCTTGACATAAAATTCTTTGTTGCTTCGTGAAAGTACACCACCAAGTTGCCCTGGTCATGGTAACCCGCGGGAGCTAAAGGCTATCCTCTTGTCCCTATTCGCTTTATTGTTGTAAGTCACCTGCTCGAGACGAGTCTACAGTAGCTCAGTTTTGTCAGTATGCGCACCCATAGATCATAAAACATCCTATGTCATCACCTGCTTGACAGTGTACAGCATGTCCGCCAGGTGGCGGGAAATTGTTGTCTCCAAACGTTTTACATAAGTCGTCCATACCCATGACCTTCAACGTGCTGCGTGTATACGAGCAACCCCCCCCCCCCCACACACACACACACCTCCCCTCTTGAACTCGAACGTCACCTTGCTGAGTTGAGTGCCCTCTCAAGAGAATTCTCGACGAGGTTGGTGCTCATGAGGTGCTCTCCGTCGTTTGGGGGCATTGTCGTTGGCGACCGAGCGCCAGTCACCCCCACCCCCGGATTGATAGGCGTCCAGAACGCGGCAGCGATCCTTTGGTGTGTTGCACTTGATTTTTTGGGAGGGCATCTGTGAGCTTTGTGATTAAGCGCGGAATGAAGGACTATGGTGAAGCGGATCGGAAATGTCCTGATTGGGAGTCGATCCAGAGGAAGCGGTAGACACATAAAGAACGTAAAGCCCCCCCCCCCCCCCCCCAAAGGACACACACACACACTCGCGTGCGATCGACTTGTTCCGAGATCCGATCGCAACCTAACTGACGACCGCATGAAGAATATTTGTAGCGGGGCTACACATTCGGTTCACCTCCTACCTTAGTGCAACATGCACTAAGGAATACATTCAGGTGACCACTCCACAGGGTGGTCCACATTCATAGCAAAAGGCATATGACTGATAGAAAGTAACACCTTTCTACCAATGAGAGTCATTCAATAGATAGGGGTTCTGCCAGCCATCCAATGGCAGAACCTCTCATTAGAAATATCAGTTTTAGGAGGAAACCCCATTTACAATCAATACAGTTCTCATTTGGCACCAAAGCTATCGTTCGGTTCCTTTATCTAGGTTTCAGTATACTTGCGGATACAAGTATACTAAACTTAAGTAAATTACTCCTACGCTTCCTCATACACGTGCGCACACGTGTAAGCTTAAGTAGTGGGTCTAAGCAGACCCATTACAATATTCGCGCCAACCCCCGTTCTTGATCACCACTGACAGTCCTCACGTGAGCAGTAGAAGAGTGTAACCCGCCAAGCCATCGGGTAGTTTGATAGGGAAGTAAGCAGGAGTCGAGATTTGATGGCGCTGGCGATTTCGCTCTCTAGCTTTTCGTGAAACAGTCGTTGTCAACTATCTCACAATTTCAGTTGCGTCCCAGCAACGTCGTTGCTTTCATGTGCTATCTTGTCTGGTATGTCGCATGGAGCATGGACGCCGTTGTTATACGCGATTGTTTGCAGTCGGTAGAGGTGAGGACACGGAGCTGGGCTAGTAGCTGAATGTAGTCATGCTCACTTGAGATCAACTAGCCTGAATTTCACTATATGAAAAAAGACCTTTTTTCGAATTTTATTGTGCAAAACTATGTGTTTCCCTTACTTTGATAAAGTGCCACGTTGGTTGGGAAATGATGTACTCCACTACATTGTCGAATAGCTCAAAGTGATTTGGGTCATTCCCTTTTTGGCTAACTCTAGACGGTGTGATCATGAGTGACATGCTAAGTGGATTATGGCGGAACATTTACGTGAAACTGATCGCATGATAAACCAATTTTGTATCTAGGGTCGTCACAAACACAACACTGCCAGATATTGCTTAAATTAGTCGATAATATTCTTTGTTTTTCTCTTATTAGGGAATTTGTTGTTTCTACATCATAAAAGACTAAGCCCACCAAATCTAGACACAGAATATAGACACCGCAGCATTAGCAGCATGTGTGTATAGGAGTGTACAGCGTGGTTGGGCGTGTGCAGAGCGTTTTGGTGCGCGTGGTGGTGGTTACATTTTTGTTGCGTGTGCGGAGGCGTATTTTTGGCGCCTCGATAGCTCAGTTGGGAGAGCGTCAGACTGAAGATCTGAAGGTCCCTGGTTCGATCCCGGGTCGCGGCACTTTTGCCCCGCCTTGCCTCTCTTTTTGCTCGTTGGCCACGTCCGCGGAGCTGCCTGCCGCCACGCCTCGCTCACACACATGTACTGCACCACGGCTTCGACCTTCGACCTTCGTCTTGCTTCCAGTAGTCAGGCGGGTGGACCCTGATTCGAGCGCCGGTCGGGTCGACTTGGACCATGGCTGGCGGCCGTGTGGCTTTGTACGCAGTGGTGAACCCAGCGCTGAGACGGTATAGATGGACGTGAAGCGTGCTGAAAGTCGTCCAGGTCGAGACAGAGCGTGATCTCGACAGTATGTTGAGGCGTCTCGCGTGACGTCGAAGGGTGGCGGACGGGTGGCGCGATGGTCCATGGCGGTAAGCAGCATGTGTGTGGACACGTGTATGGCGTGGTTGGGCGTGTGCAGAGCGTTTTGGTGCGCGTGGTGGTGGTTACATTTTTGTTGCGTGTGCGGAGGCGTATTTTTGGCGCCTCGATAGCTCAGTTGGGAGAGCGTCAGACTGAAGATCTGAAGGTCCCTGGTTCGATCCCGGGTCGCGGCACTTTTGCCCCGCCTTGCCTCTCTTTTTGCTCGTTGGCCACGTCCGCGGAGCTGCCTGCCGCCACGCCTCGCTCACACACATGTACTGCACCACGGCTTCGACCTTCGACCTTCGTCTTGCTTCCAGTAGTCAGGCGGATGGACCCTGGTTCGAGCGCCGGTCGGGTCGACTTGGACCATGGCTGGCGGCCGTGTGGCTTTGTACGCAGTGGTGAACCCAGCGCTGAGACGGTATAGATGGACGTGAAGCGTGCTGAAAGTCGTCCAGGTCGAGACAGAGCGTGATCTCGACAGTATGTTGAGGCGTCTCGCGTGACGTCGAAGGGTGGCGGACGGGTGGCGCGATGGTCCATGGCGGTAAGCAGCATGTGTGTGGACACGTGTATGGCGTGGTTGGGCGTGTGCAGAGCGTTTTGGTGCGCGTGGTGGTGGTTACATTTTTGTTGCGTGTGCGGAGGCGTATTTTTGGCGCCTCGATAGCTCAGTTGGGAGAGCGTCAGACTGAAGATCTGAAGGTCCCTGGTTCGATCCCGGGTCGCGGCACTTTTGCCCCGCCTTGCCTCTCTTTTTGCTCGTTGGCCACGTCCGCGGAGCTGCCTGCCGCCACGCCTCGCTCACACACATGTACTGCACCACGGCTTCGACCTTCGACCTTCGTCTTGCTTCCAGTAGTCAGGCGGATGGACCCTGGTTCGAGCGCCGGTCGGGTCGACTTGGACCATGGCTGGCGGCCGTGTGGCTTTGTACGCAGTGGTGAACCCAGCGCTGAGACGGTATAGATGGACGTGAAGCGTGCTGAAAGTCGTCCAGGTCGAGACAGAGCGTGATCTCGACAGTATGTTGAGGCGTCTCGCGTGACGTCGAAGGGTGGCGGACGGGTGGCGCGATGGTCCATGGCGGTAAGCAGCATGTGTGTGGACACGTGTATGGCGTGGTTGGGCGTGTGCAGAGCGTTTTGGTGCGCGTGGTGGTGGTTACATTTTTGTTGCGTGTGCGGAGGCGTATTTTTGGCGCCTCGATAGCTCAGTTGGGAGAGCGTCAGACTGAAGATCTGAAGGTCCCTGGTTCGATCCCGGGTCGCGGCACTTTTGCCCCGCCTTGCCTCTCTTTTTGCTCGTTGGCCACGTCCGCGGAGCTGCCTGCCGCCACGCCTCGCTCACACACATGTACTGCACCACGGCTTCGACCTTCGACCTTCGTCTTGCTTCCAGTAGTCAGGCGGGTGGACCCTGATTCGAGCGCCGGTCGGGTCGACTTGGACCATGGCTGGCGGCCGTGTGGCTTTGTACGCAGTGGTGAACCCAGCGCTGAGACGGTATAGATGGACGTGAAGCGTGCTGAAAGTCGTCCAGGTCGAGACAGAGCGTGATCTCGACAGTATGTTGAGGCGTCTCGCGTGACGTCGAAGGGTGGCGGACGGGTGGCGCGATGGTCCATGGCGGTAAGCAGCATGTGTGTGGACACGTGTATGGCGTGGTTGGGCGTGTGCAGAGCGTTTTGGTGCGCGTGGTGGTGGTTACATTTTTGTTGCGTGTGCGGAGGCGTATTTTTGGCGCCTCGATAGCTCAGTTGGGAGAGCGTCAGACTGAAGATCTGAAGGTCCCTGGTTCGATCCCGGGTCGCGGCACTTTTGCCCCGCCTTGCCTCTCTTTTTGCTCGTTGGCCACGTCCGCGGAGCTGCCTGCCGCCACGCCTCGCTCACACACATGTACTGCACCACGGCTTCGACCTTCGACCTTCGTCTTGCTTCCAGTAGTCAGGCGGGTGGACCCTGATTCGAGCGCCGGTCGGGTCGACTTGGACCATGGCTGGCGGCCGTGTGGCTTTGTACGCAGTGGTGAACCCAGCGCTGAGACGGTATAGATGGACGTGAAGCGTGCTGAAAGTCGTCCAGGTCGAGACAGAGCGTGATCTCGACAGTATGTTGAGGCGTCTCGCGTGACGTCGAAGGGTGGCGGACGGGTGGCGCGATGGTCCATGGCGGTAAGCAGCATGTGTGTGGACACGTGTATGGCGTGGTTGGGCGTGTGCAGAGCGTTTTGGTGCGCGTGGTGGTGGTTACATTTTTGTTGCGTGTGCGGAGGCGTATTTTTGGCGCCTCGATAGTGTTAGAGGGTGCTGCGTGTGCATGTGCGTGTGTGCACCAGGTGTGGGTGCAAGGCATGTGTGCGTGCGCGTGCCTCTACGCGTGTGCGGGGGGATTTGTAGCGGCGTCAAGTGCTCATGATGAGACGCGCAGGTTGCGTGCGCGTGAGAACAAGCGTGTGGGAGCGTGTCCAAGTGCTGAAGCGGCGTGGACATGCGTGTGGGTGCATAGTAAGAGTTACATATGTAGGAGTAGGGTGTGCGTGACTTTGGTCATGCAGTATGGTGTAGTGGGTTAAGTGCCGGGTCTTTGATCCGTAGGGTGTGGGTTCGAGTCCCCACATGGACGTTTTTCTTTTTGCCGACAAGAGAGCGTAGGAGGCAGGCTAGCAACTAAAACTCACTCAATCAATCTCACTTTTGGTTTTGCAATCTCGGCCCGAAGCCGTCTTCTAAGCTTTCAACTCTCCGCAGCTCGTAGCCCAACTTCCTTTTGGTTATGAGCCCAAGTACCGACACCAAGTTCAAGGTCGAGCCTTTCGACGGCTCGAACTACTCGCTGTGGAGCTACAAGATGAAGATGTACCTGATGTCCAAGGGATTGTGGGAAGCTGTCTCCGGGGAAGCCGGATCGACGGCGAAGGAGCAACAAGCGCACGCGGCGATTGTGCTCAACCTGAACGACTCGCAGTTGATGCACGTGGTGACGTCCACGACTGCGAAGGAGGCGTGGGACACGTTGAAGAAGTTCCACAAGACTCAAGACATGGCGAACCGGCTGTGGCTCAAGGAAAAGTTCTCGGCGTTCAAGTTCACGGCGTCCTCCGTCGGCAAGCACGTGACGGAGTTGGAGAAGCTCGTGATGGAGATGAAGAACGCGGGGTGTGAGCCAACTGAGGAAGACGTCTGCGCGACGATGCTGCGGAGTCTGCCATCGAGCTACGAGGCTCTGGTTCAAGCGTTTCGCATGTCAGTGAGTGAGTTCAAGCTTGCAGACCTGGTGAGCAAGCTGATTGCGGAAGAAGTGCGTCAGAAGGACTCGAACCGCATCGAAGAAGCGACTGCGCTTCTTGCCGGCAAGGGCAATGGGAAGCAGCAGCAGAAGAAGAAGAACGCACGCGGGATGCGCAAGAAGGGGCCCTTCGGGAAGTGTTTCAACTGTGGCAAGCCTGGCCACTATGCGAGGGATTGCCGTTCCGAGGCAAGTCCCGATGAAAATGTCCAAGACCAGTCGAACGTTGCGTTCCATGCGACGGAAGCTTTTGCTAGCGAGTGCTGGGTGATGGACAGCGGTGCTTCGGCACACATGTGCAAGACACGCGACGCGTTTCAAGAGTACTCGGGTGTAAAGACTGCGCGCACCATATCGAGCGCAAAGAGCAGCGCGAGCTTGAAGATTCTCGGGGTTGGAACAGTTGTTCTGCGTGTCTGGACTGGTAGTGCGTGGATAAACGCGCGACTGGAAAACACACTGCACGTTCAAGATTTGAACAAGAACCTGTTCTCTCTCACGGCTGCAATGGCACGCGGCATGACCGTGACTATGGACAGCGAGCAGTGCGTTGTGAAACGCGGCGGCCAAGTGGTGGCGACGGGCAGGAAGCAAGGCAAGCTGATGTTCCTCAACATTGAGGGCGGCGACGAGTGCCATGCGGCTGAAGACAATATGGATTTGTGGCACCGGCGACTCGGCCACGCGTCTTTCGGCACGCTGAACTCCATGATCAAGGACGGGAAACTCAAGGGTGCGCTGGCAGAGCCTGGAACCGTGTGTGGCGTGTGTGCGACTGCGAAGCAGGCACGCAAGCCTTTCAAGTCGACCAAGGAGGGACTCGAAGCCAGGGAGAGCGCACGCAAGGACACCACTGTGTGCTCTGATGTGTTGGGGCCCGTCACTCCTGCATCCAAGTCGGGCTACAAGTACATTGTGAGCTTCATCATGATGAAGAGTCGCTTTGTGACAATCTACCCACTGCGCAAGAAGAGCGAAGTGTGTGAGGCGTTCAAGAAGTTTCTCAAGGAGGCAGAAACAAGTGCGGGCATCAAGGTCAAGGTGCTACGCAGTGACAACGGCGGTGAATACTGCAACGCGGGGATGGTGGCTCTGTGCGACGAGAAGACCATCAAGCAAGAGTTCACGGTGCCTTACAACCCGCAACAGAACGGCATGGCAGAGCGGATGAACCGTACGCTGGTCGAAATGACACGCTGCATGCTGGAGGAGAGCGGGATGGACAAGTCGTACTGGTGCGAAGCCATCATGACAGCTGCAGACATTCGGAACGTGTTGCCTAACACGTCAAGCCCACACGCAAGCCCATTCCAGCTGGTTTTCAAGAGGGCGCCACGTCTGGAGCACATGCGCGTTTTTGGGACCGAGTGCTACGCCCATGTGACCAAGCAGAAACGCAAAAAGCTGGACAACTCGGGGATCAAGTGCGTGTTTCTCGGCTACGCCAAGCAACACAAAGCATATCGACTCCTGGACCCCAGCGACGGATCGATCGTGATTTCAAGGAGTGTGACGTTTGCTGAAGCGCCACCGGTCACAATGGTGAAGACGCGCAACCAGGAGGTGATCGACATCATCGACAACGATGAAGAAGAGGAGCGCACCGAAGAACCCAGTGTTGACGACGGTTTCAGCACGCCCCCGACACGCCCACTCCACGAACCCGAGGAGCACAGCGGACCGACCGGATCTGTGCCAACGCGTGGCTCTAGCACGCCAGGGAGAGACGGCGAAGAGGAGTGGATGGTGCGTCCGGCACGCAAAAGGCGTGGAGTCGTGCGCTACCAAGACGAATTTCCCGGGACTCGAAGGGGTGAGTTCAACCTGGACGACTACGAGGCTGAGTTCGATTCCCTCTACTGCTTCCTCACCGAAGACGACGACGGTGAGCGCGCGGTGTCGTACGATGAAGTCATGCGGAGCAAGTACAAGGACGAATGGCTGCGCGCCATGGAAAGCGAAATGAAGTCGCTTGAGGATCACCGCACCTGGAAGTTGGTGGACATGCCGTCAGACAAGAAGGCGATCGGGTGCAAGTGGGTGTTCCGTATCAAGCGTGACCCGAGCGGGAAGATCATCAAGTTCAAGGCTCGTCTTGTGGCGAAGGGCTTCACGCAACGTCCAGGGGTCGACTACACGGAGACTTTCGCTCCTGTAGCACGCAAAGAGTCCATCAACACGGCGGTGGCGATTGCAGCAGAGGAAGACATGGAGGCTGAAAATGTGGATGTGGACACCGCGTTTCTCTACGGCGACGTTGAAGAGGAGCTCTATATGGACCAGCCGGACGGATTTGAAGACCAAGTCAACCCAACCAAGAAGTGCCTGTTGATGCAAGCGCTTTACGGCACGAAGCAAGCGGCACGCCAATGGAACAGCAAGCTGAACAAGCACCTGGAGGGCCAAGGTTTCCATCGGTCAGCGGCGGATCCGTGTGTGTATGTTCGGCGTTCGGACTCGAAGTTCAGCATCATTATCGTCTACGTGGACGACCTCATGATCTTCAGCAGGACGAAAGCGGAGATCGGTGAGATCAAGAAGGCGCTGAAGCGCGAGTTCAGCATCAAGGAGCTCGGTGAGCTGAAGTACTGTCTCGGCATCGAGATCCACCGCAACCGCGACGACAAGACCATCATCATGAATCAGCGAGCGTATATTCAACGACTCGCGGAGAAGTTCGGCGTGGAAAAGTGCAAGGCAGTGCACACATCAGCGGACAGCAACTCGAAGCTGGTGAAGCCGTCAGAAGACGAAGATTTCGTGCCCAGGTACCCGTATCGCGAGTTGGTGGGGGCTTTGATGTACCTCGCAACTTGTACGCGCCCGGACATTGCTCAAGCTGTGGGTGAAGTGGCCAAGTTTTGCGAGCGGTACAACAAGTCTCACTGGGTGGCTGCGAAGCGGATTTTGAAGTACTTGAAGACCACTCAGGACCTGGGACTCGTGTTCAACGGCGGGACTAAGGGAGAGCTGATCGGCTACGCGGATGCGAACTGGGCAGGTGATTTGGACACCCGGCGCTCGACTACTGGCTACGTGTTCTTCCTGAACGGGAGTGCAATTTCGTGGAAGTCGAAGCGGCAACCGACAGTGGCAACCTCGAGCACGGAGGCAGAGTACATGGCACTGTACAACGCCACTCAAGAGGCAGTGTGGCTGCGTCAGCTACTACTGGACGTGGGGTGTGAGTGTGTGGGTGCGACTACCATTTTTCAGGACAACCAAGGTTGCATTGCGCTGGCCAAGAACCCAGCGTACCACTCACGCACCAAGCACATCGACTTGAAGTATCACTTCTTGCGCGAGAAGGTGGAAGACAAGGTCATCGTGCTCGAGTACAAGCCGACAGACGAGATGATCGCAGACGGGTTTACCAAGGCACTGGCGCGACCCAAGCACCGCCAGTTTCTCGTCGGACTCGGCATGGACGCCTAAGACGCCAAGCACAGCGCATCAAGGGAGAGTGTTAGAGGGTGCTGCGTGTGCATGTGCGTGTGTGCACCAGGTGTGGGTGCAAGGCATGTGTGCGTGCGCGTGCCTCTACGCGTGTGCGGGGGGATTTGTAGCGGCGTCAAGTGCTCATGATGAGACGCGCAGGTTGCGTGCGCGTGAGAACAAGCGTGTGGGAGCGTGTCCAAGTGCTGAAGCGGCGTGGACATGCGTGTGGGTGCATAGTAAGAGTTACATATGTAGGAGTAGGGTGTGCGTGACTTTGGTCATGCAGTATGGTGTAGTGGGTTAAGTGCCGGGTCTTTGATCCGTAGGGTGTGGGTTCGAGTCCCCACATGGACGTTTTTCTTTTTGCCGACAAGAGAGCGTAGGAGGCAGGCTAGCAGCTAAAACTCACTCAATCAATCTCACTTTTGGTTTTGCAATCTCGGCCCGAAGCCGTCTTCTAAGCTTTCAACTCTCCGCAGCTCGTAGCCCAACTTCCTTTTGATAGCTCAGTTGGGAGAGCGTCAGACTGAAGATCTGAAGGTCCCTGGTTCGATCCCGGGTCGCGGCACTTTTGCCCCGCCTTGCCTCTCTTTTTGCTCGTTGGCCACGTCCGCGGAGCTGCCTGCCGCCACGCCTCGCTCACACACATGTACTGCACCACGGCTTCGACCTTCGACCTTCGTCTTGCTTCCAGTAGTCAGGCGGGTGGACCCTGATTCGAGCGCCGGTCGGGTCGACTTGGACCATGGCTGGCGGCCGTGTGGCTTTGTACGCAGTGGTGAACCCAGCGCTGAGACGGTATAGATGGACGTGAAGCGTGCTGAAAGTCGTCCAGGTCGAGACAGAGCGTGATCTCGACAGTATGTTGAGGCGTCTCGCGTGACGTCGAAGGGTGGCGGACGGGTGGCGCGATGGTCCATGGCGGTAAGCAGCATGTGTGTGGACACGTGTATGGCGTGGTTGGGCGTGTGCAGAGCGTTTTGGTGCGCGTGGTGGTGGTTACATTTTTGTTGCGTGTGCGGAGGCGTATTTTTGGCGCCTCGATAGTGTTAGAGGGTGCTGCGTGTGCATGTGCGTGTGTGCACCAGGTGTGGGTGCAAGGCATGTGTGCGTGCGCGTGCCTCTACGCGTGTGCGGGGGGATTTGTAGCGGCGTCAAGTGCTCATGATGAGACGCGCAGGTTGCGTGCGCGTGAGAACAAGCGTGTGGGAGCGTGTCCAAGTGCTGAAGCGGCGTGGACATGCGTGTGGGTGCATAGTAAGAGTTACATATGTAGGAGTAGGGTGTGCGTGACTTTGGTCATGCAGTATGGTGTAGTGGGTTAAGTGCCGGGTCTTTGATCCGTAGGGTGTGGGTTCGAGTCCCCACATGGACGTTTTTCTTTTTGCCGACAAGAGAGCGTAGGAGGCAGGCTAGCAACTAAAACTCACTCAATCAATCTCACTTTTGGTTTTGCAATCTCGGCCCGAAGCCGTCTTCTAAGCTTTCAACTCTCCGCAGCTCGTAGCCCAACTTCCTTTTGGTTATGAGCCCAAGTACCGACACCAAGTTCAAGGTCGAGCCTTTCGACGGCTCGAACTACTCGCTGTGGAGCTACAAGATGAAGATGTACCTGATGTCCAAGGGATTGTGGGAAGCTGTCTCCGGGGAAGCCGGATCGACGGCGAAGGAGCAACAAGCGCACGCGGCGATTGTGCTCAACCTGAACGACTCGCAGTTGATGCACGTGGTGACGTCCACGACTGCGAAGGAGGCGTGGGACACGTTGAAGAAGTTCCACAAGACTCAAGACATGGCGAACCGGCTGTGGCTCAAGGAAAAGTTCTCGGCGTTCAAGTTCACGGCGTCCTCCGTCGGCAAGCACGTGACGGAGTTGGAGAAGCTCGTGATGGAGATGAAGAACGCGGGGTGTGAGCCAACTGAGGAAGACGTCTGCGCGACGATGCTGCGGAGTCTGCCATCGAGCTACGAGGCTCTGGTTCAAGCGTTTCGCATGTCAGTGAGTGAGTTCAAGCTTGCAGACCTGGTGAGCAAGCTGATTGCGGAAGAAGTGCGTCAGAAGGACTCGAACCGCATCGAAGAAGGCGACTGCGCTTCTTGCCGGCAAGGGCAATGGGAAGCAGCAGCAGAAGAAGAAGAACGCACGCGGGATGCGCAAGAAGGGGCCCTTCGGGAAGTGTTTCAACTGTGGCAAGCCTGGCCACTATGCGAGGGATTGCCGTTCCGAGGCAAGTCCCGATGAAGATGTCCAAGACCAGTCGAACGTTGCGTTCCACTGCGACGGAAGCTTTTGCTAGCGAGTGCTGGGTGATGGACAGCGGTGCTTCGGCACACATGTGCAAGACACGCGACGCGTTTCAAGAGTACTCGGGTGTAAAGACTGCGCGCACCATATCGAGCGCAAAGAGCAGCGCGAGCTTGAAGATTCTCGGGGTTGGAACAGTTGTTCTGCGTGTCTGGACTGGTAGTGCGTGGATAAACGCGCGACTGGAAAACACACTGCACGTTCAAGATTTGAACAAGAACCTGTTCTCTCTCACGGCTGCAATGGCACGCGGCATGACCGTGACTATGGACAGCGAGCAGTGCGTTGTGAAACGCGGCGGCCAAGTGGTGGCGACGGGCAGGAAGCAAGGCAAGCTGATGTTCCTCAACATTGAGGGCGGCGACGAGTGTCCATGCGGCTGAAGACAATATGGATTTGTGGCACCGGCGACTCGGCCACGCGTCTTTCGGCACGCTGAACTCCATGATCAAGGACGGGAAACTCAAGGGTGCGCTGGCAGAGCCTGGAACCGTGTGTGGCGTGTGTGCGACTGCGAAGCAGGCACGCAAGCCTTTCAAGTCGACCAAGGAGGGACTCGAAGCCAGGGAGAGCGCACGCAAGGACACCACTGTGTGCTCTGATGTGTTGGGGCCCGTCACTCCTGCATCCAAGTCGGGCTACAAGTACATTGTGAGCTTCATCATGATGAAGAGTCGCTTTGTGACAATCTACCCACTGCGCAAGAAGAGCGAAGTGTGTGAGGCGTTCAAGAAGTTTCTCAAGGAGGCAGAAACAAGTGCGGGCATCAAGGTCAAGGTGCTACGCAGTGACAACGGCGGTGAATACTGCAACGCGGGGATGGTGGCTCTGTGCGACGAGAAGACCATCAAGCAAGAGTTCACGGTGCCTTACAACCCGCAACAGAACGGCATGGCAGAGCGGATGAACCGTACGCTGGTCGAAATGACACGCTGCATGCTGGAGGAGAGCGGGATGGACAAGTCGTACTGGTGCGAGGCCATCATGACAGCTGCAGACATTCGGAACGTGTTGCCTAACACATCAAGCCCACACGCAAGCCCATTCCAGCTGGTTTTCAAGAGGGCGCCACGTCTGGAGCACATGCGCGTTTTTGGGACCGAGTGCTACGCCCATGTGACCAAGCAGAAACGCAAAAAGCTGGACAACTCGGGGATCAAGTGCGTGTTTCTCGGCTACGCCAAGCAACACAAAGCATATCGACTCCTGGACCCCAGCGACGGATCGATCGTGATTTCAAGGAGTGTGACGTTTGCTGAAGCGCCACCGGTCACAATGGTGAAGACGCGCAACCAGGAGGTGATCGACATCATCGACAACGATGAAGAAGAGGAGCGCACCGAAGAACCCAGTGTTGACGACGGTTTCAGCACGCCCCCGACACGCCCACTCCACGAACCCGAGGAGCACAGCGGACCGACCGGATCTGTGCCAACGCGTGGCTCTAGCACGCCAGGGAGAGACGGCGAAGAGGAGTGGATGGTGCGTCCGGCACGCAAAAGGCGTGGAGTCGTGCGCTACCAAGACGAATTTCCCGGGACTCGAAGGGGTGAGTTCAACCTGGACGACTACGAGGCTGAGTTCGATTCCCTCTACTGCTTCCTCACCGAAGACGACAACGGTGAGCGCGCGGTGTCGTACGATGAAGTCATGCGGAGCAAGTACAAGGACGAATGGCTGCGCGCCATGGAAAGCGAAATGAAGTCGCTTGAGGATCACCGCACCTGGAAGTTGGTGGACATGCCGTCAGACAAGAAGGCGATCGGGTGCAAGTGGGTGTTCCGTATCAAGCGTGACCCGAGCGGGAAGATCATCAAGTTCAAGGCTCGTCTCGTGGCGAAGGGCTTCACGCAACGTCCAGGGGTCGACTACACGGAGACTTTCGCTCCTGTAGCACGCAAAGAGTCCATCAACACGGCGGTGGCGATTGCAGCAGAGGAAGACATGGAGGCTGAAAATGTGGATGTGGACACCGCGTTTCTCTACGGCGACGTTGAAGAGGAGCTCTATATGGACCAGCCGGACGGATTTGAAGACCAAGTCAACCCAACCAAGAAGTGCCTGTTGATGCAAGCGCTTTACGGCACGAAGCAAGCGGCACGCCAATGGAACAGCAAGCTGAACAAGCACCTGGAGGGCCAAGGTTTCCATCGGTCAGCGGCGGATCCGTGTGTGTATGTTCGGCGTTCGGACTCGAAGTTCAGCATCATTATCGTCTACGTGGACGACCTCATGATCTTCAGCAGGACGAAAGCGGAGATCGGTGAGATCAAGAAGGCGCTGAAGCGCGAGTTCAGCATCAAGGAGCTCGGTGAGCTGAAGTACTGTCTCGGCATCGAGATCCACCGCAACCGCGACGACAAGACCATCGTCATGAATCAGCGAGCGTATATTCAACGACTCGCGGAGAAGTTCGGCGTGGAAAAGTGCAAGGCAGTGCACACACCAGCGGACAGCAACTCGAAGCTGGTGAAGCCGTCAGAAGACGAAGATTTCGTGCCCAGGTACCCGTATCGCGAGTTGGTGGGGGCTTTGATGTACCTCGCAACTTGTACGCGCCCGGACATTGCTCAAGCTGTGGGTGAAGTGGCCAAGTTTTGCGAGCGGTACAACAAGTCTCACTGGGTGGCTGCGAAGCGGATTTTGAAGTACTTGAAGACCACTCAGGACCTGGGACTCGTGTTCAACGGCGGGACTAAGGGAGAGCTGATCGGCTACGCGGATGCGAACTGGGCAGGTGATTTGGACACCCGGCGCTCGACTACTGGCTACGTGTTCTTCCTGAACGGGAGTGCAATTTCGTGGAAGTCGAAGCGGCAACCGACAGTGGCAACCTCGAGCACGGAGGCAGAGTACATGGCACTGTACAACGCCACTCAAGAGGCAGTGTGGCTGCGTCAGCTACTACTGGACGTGGGGTGTGAGTGTGTGGGTGCGACTACCATTTTTCAGGACAACCAAGGTTGCATTGCGCTGGCCAAGAACCCAGCGTACCACTCACGCACCAAGCACATCGACTTGAAGTATCACTTCTTGCGCGAGAAGGTGGAAGACAAGGTCATCGTGCTCGAGTACAAGCCGACAGACGAGATGATCGCAGACGGGTTTACCAAGGCACTGGCGCGACCCAAGCACCGCCAGTTTCTCGTCGGACTCGGCATGGACGCCTAAGACGCCAAGCACAGCGCATCAAGGGAGAGTGTTAGAGGGTGCTGCGTGTGCATGTGCGTGTGTGCACCAGGTGTGGGTGCAAGGCGTGTGTGCGTGCGCGTGCCTCTACGCGTGTGCGGGGGGATTTGTAGCGGCGTCAAGTGCTCATGATGAGACGCGCAGGTTGCGTGCGCGTGAGAACAAGCGTGTGGGAGCGTGTCCAAGTGCTGAAGCGGCGTGGACATGCGTGTGGGTGCATAGTAAGAGTTACATATGTAGGAGTAGGGTGTGCGTGACTTTGGTCATGCAGTATGGTGTAGTGGGTTAAGTGCCGGGTCTTTGATCCGTAGGGTGTGGGTTCGAGTCCCCACATGGACGTTTTTCTTTTTGCCGACAAGAGAGCGTAGGAGGCAGGCTAGCAGCTAAAACTCACTCAATCAATCTCACTTTTGGTTTTGCAATCTCGGCCCGAAGCCGTCTTCTAAGCTTTCAACTCTCCGCAGCTCGTAGCCCAACTTCCTTTTGATAGCTCAGTTGGGAGAGCGTCAGACTGAAGATCTGAAGGTCCCTGGTTCGATCCCGGGTCGCGGCACTTTTGCCCCGCCTTGCCTCTCTTTTTGCTCGTTGGCCACGTCCGCGGAGCTGCCTGCCGCCACGCCTCGCTCACACACATGTACTGCACCACGGCTTCGACCTTCGACCTTCGTCTTGCTTCCAGTAGTCAGGCGGATGGACCCTGGTTCGAGCGCCGGTCGGGTCGACTTGGACCATGGCTGGCGGCCGTGTGGCTTTGTACGCAGTGGTGAACCCAGCGCTGAGACGGTATAGATGGACGTGAAGCGTGCTGAAAGTCGTCCAGGTCGAGACAGAGCGTGATCTCGACAGTATGTTGAGGCGTCTCGCGTGACGTCGAAGGGTGGCGGACGGGTGGCGCGATGGTCCATGGCGGTAAGCAGCATGTGTGTGGACACGTGTATGGCGTGGTTGGGCGTGTGCAGAGCGTTTTGGTGCGCGTGGTGGTGGTTACATTTTTGTTGCGTGTGCGGAGGCGTATTTTTGGCGCCTCGATAGCTCAGTTGGGAGAGCGTCAGACTGAAGATCTGAAGGTCCCTGGTTCGATCCCGGGTCGCGGCACTTTTGCCCCGCCTTGCCTCTCTTTTTGCTCGTTGGCCACGTCCGCGGAGCTGCCTGCCGCCACGCCTCGCTCACACACATGTACTGCACCACGGCTTCGACCTTCGACCTTCGTCTTGCTTCCAGTAGTCAGGCGGATGGACCCTGGTTCGAGCGCCGGTCGGGTCGACTTGGACCATGGCTGGCGGCCGTGTGGCTTTGTACGCAGTGGTGAACCCAGCGCTGAGACGGTATAGATGGACGTGAAGCGTGCTGAAAGTCGTCCAGGTCGAGACAGAGCGTGATCTCGACAGTATGTTGAGGCGTCTCGCGTGACGTCGAAGGGTGGCGGACGGGTGGCGCGATGGTCCATGGCGGTAAGCAGCATGTGTGTGGACACGTGTATGGCGTGGTTGGGCGTGTGCAGAGCGTTTTGGTGCGCGTGGTGGTGGTTACATTTTTGTTGCGTGTGCGGAGGCGTATTTTTGGCGCCTCGATAGCTCAGTTGGGAGAGCGTCAGACTGAAGATCTGAAGGTCCCTGGTTCGATCCCGGGTCGCGGCACTTTTGCCCCGCCTTGCCTCTCTTTTTGCTCGTTGGCCACGTCCGCGGAGCTGCCTGCCGCCACGCCTCGCTCACACACATGTACTGCACCACGGCTTCGACCTTCGACCTTCGTCTTGCTTCCAGTAGTCAGGCGGATGGACCCTGGTTCGAGCGCCGGTCGGGTCGACTTGGACCATGGCTGGCGGCCGTGTGGCTTTGTACGCAGTGGTGAACCCAGCGCTGAGACGGTATAGATGGACGTGAAGCGTGCTGAAAGTCGTCCAGGTCGAGACAGAGCGTGATCTCGACAGTATGTTGAGGCGTCTCGCGTGACGTCGAAGGGTGGCGGACGGGTGGCGCGATGGTCCATGGCGGTAAGCAGCATGTGTGTGGACACGTGTATGGCGTGGTTGGGCGTGTGCAGAGCGTTTTGGTGCGCGTGGTGGTGGTTACATTTTTGTTGCGTGTGCGGAGGCGTATTTTTGGCGCCTCGATAGCTCAGTTGGGAGAGCGTCAGACTGAAGATCTGAAGGTCCCTGGTTCGATCCCGGGTCGCGGCACTTTTGCCCCGCCTTGCCTCTCTTTTTGCTCGTTGGCCACGTCCGCGGAGCTGCCTGCCGCCACGCCTCGCTCACACACATGTACTGCACCACGGCTTCGACCTTCGACCTTCGTCTTGCTTCCAGTAGTCAGGCGGATGGACCCTGGTTCGAGCGCCGGTCGGGTCGACTTGGACCATGGCTGGCGGCCGTGTGGCTTTGTACGCAGTGGTGAACCCAGCGCTGAGACGGTATAGATGGACGTGAAGCGTGCTGAAAGTCGTCCAGGTCGAGACAGAGCGTGATCTCGACAGTATGTTGAGGCGTCTCGCGTGACGTCGAAGGGTGGCGGACGGGTGGCGCGATGGTCCATGGCGGTAAGCAGCATGTGTGTGGACACGTGTATGGCGTGGTTGGGCGTGTGCAGAGCGTTTTGGTGCGCGTGGTGGTGGTTACATTTTTGTTGCGTGTGCGGAGGCGTATTTTTGGCGCCTCGATAGCTCAGTTGGGAGAGCGTCAGACTGAAGATCTGAAGGTCCCTGGTTCGATCCCGGGTCGCGGCACTTTTGCCCCGCCTTGCCTCTCTTTTTGCTCGTTGGCCACGTCCGCGGAGCTGCCTGCCGCCACGCCTCGCTCACACACATGTACTGCACCACGGCTTCGACCTTCGACCTTCGTCTTGCTTCCAGTAGTCAGGCGGATGGACCCTGGTTCGAGCGCCGGTCGGGTCGACTTGGACCATGGCTGGCGGCCGTGTGGCTTTGTACGCAGTGGTGAACCCAGCGCTGAGACGGTATAGATGGACGTGAAGCGTGCTGAAAGTCGTCCAGGTCGAGACAGAGCGTGATCTCGACAGTATGTTGAGGCGTCTCGCGTGACGTCGAAGGGTGGCGGACGGGTGGCGCGATGGTCCATGGCGGTAAGCAGCATGTGTGTGGACACGTGTATGGCGTGGTTGGGCGTGTGCAGAGCGTTTTGGTGCGCGTGGTGGTGGTTACATTTTTGTTGCGTGTGCGGAGGCGTATTTTTGGCGCCTCGATAGCTCAGTTGGGAGAGCGTCAGACTGAAGATCTGAAGGTCCCTGGTTCGATCCCGGGTCGCGGCACTTTTGCCCCGCCTTGCCTCTCTTTTTGCTCGTTGGCCACGTCCGCGGAGCTGCCTGCCGCCACGCCTCGCTCACACACATGTACTGCACCACGGCTTCGACCTTCGACCTTCGTCTTGCTTCCAGTAGTCAGGCGGATGGACCCTGGTTCGAGCGCCGGTCGGGTCGACTTGGACCATGGCTGGCGGCCGTGTGGCTTTGTACGCAGTGGTGAACCCAGCGCTGAGACGGTATAGATGGACGTGAAGCGTGCTGAAAGTCGTCCAGGTCGAGACAGAGCGTGATCTCGACAGTATGTTGAGGCGTCTCGCGTGACGTCGAAGGGTGGCGGACGGGTGGCGCGATGGTCCATGGCGGTAAGCAGCATGTGTGTGGACACGTGTATGGCGTGGTTGGGCGTGTGCAGAGCGTTTTGGTGCGCGTGGTGGTGGTTACATTTTTGTTGCGTGTGCGGAGGCGTATTTTTGGCGCCTCGATAGCTCAGTTGGGAGAGCGTCAGACTGAAGATCTGAAGGTCCCTGGTTCGATCCCGGGTCGCGGCACTTTTGCCCCGCCTTGCCTCTCTTTTTGCTCGTTGGCCACGTCCGCGGAGCTGCCTGCCGCCACGCCTCGCTCACACACATGTACTGCACCACGGCTTCGACCTTCGACCTTCGTCTTGCTTCCAGTAGTCAGGCGGATGGACCCTGGTTCGAGCGCCGGTCGGGTCGACTTGGACCATGGCTGGCGGCCGTGTGGCTTTGTACGCAGTGGTGAACCCAGCGCTGAGACGGTATAGATGGACGTGAAGCGTGCTGAAAGTCGTCCAGGTCGAGACAGAGCGTGATCTCGACAGTATGTTGAGGCGTCTCGCGTGACGTCGAAGGGTGGCGGACGGGTGGCGCGATGGTCCATGGCGGTAAGCAGCATGTGTGTGGACACGTGTATGGCGTGGTTGGGCGTGTGCAGAGCGTTTTGGTGCGCGTGGTGGTGGTTACATTTTTGTTGCGTGTGCGGAGGCGTATTTTTGGCGCCTCGATAGCTCAGTTGGGAGAGCGTCAGACTGAAGATCTGAAGGTCCCTGGTTCGATCCCGGGTCGCGGCACTTTTGCCCCGCCTTGCCTCTCTTTTTGCTCGTTGGCCACGTCCGCGGAGCTGCCTGCCGCCACGCCTCGCTCACACACATGTACTGCACCACGGCTTCGACCTTCGACCTTCGTCTTGCTTCCAGTAGTCAGGCGGATGGACCCTGGTTCGAGCGCCGGTCGGGTCGACTTGGACCATGGCTGGCGGCCGTGTGGCTTTGTACGCAGTGGTGAACCCAGCGCTGAGACGGTATAGATGGACGTGAAGCGTGCTGAAAGTCGTCCAGGTCGAGACAGAGCGTGATCTCGACAGTATGTTGAGGCGTCTCGCGTGACGTCGAAGGGTGGCGGACGGGTGGCGCGATGGTCCATGGCGGTAAGCAGCATGTGTGTGGACACGTGTATGGCGTGGTTGGGCGTGTGCAGAGCGTTTTGGTGCGCGTGGTGGTGGTTACATTTTTGTTGCGTGTGCGGAGGCGTATTTTTGGCGCCTCGATAGCTCAGTTGGGAGAGCGTCAGACTGAAGATCTGAAGGTCCCTGGTTCGATCCCGGGTCGCGGCACTTTTGCCCCGCCTTGCCTCTCTTTTTGCTCGTTGGCCACGTCCGCGGAGCTGCCTGCCGCCACGCCTCGCTCACACACATGTACTGCACCACGGCTTCGACCTTCGACCTTCGTCTTGCTTCCAGTAGTCAGGCGGATGGACCCTGGTTCGAGCGCCGGTCGGGTCGACTTGGACCATGGCTGGCGGCCGTGTGGCTTTGTACGCAGTGGTGAACCCAGCGCTGAGACGGTATAGATGGACGTGAAGCGTGCTGAAAGTCGTCCAGGTCGAGACAGAGCGTGATCTCGACAGTATGTTGAGGCGTCTCGCGTGACGTCGAAGGGTGGCGGACGGGTGGCGCGATGGTCCATGGCGGTAAGCAGCATGTGTGTGGACACGTGTATGGCGTGGTTGGGCGTGTGCAGAGCGTTTTGGTGCGCGTGGTGGTGGTTACATTTTTGTTGCGTGTGCGGAGGCGTATTTTTGGCGCCTCGATAGCTCAGTTGGGAGAGCGTCAGACTGAAGATCTGAAGGTCCCTGGTTCGATCCCGGGTCGCGGCACTTTTGCCCCGCCTTGCCTCTCTTTTTGCTCGTTGGCCACGTCCGCGGAGCTGCCTGCCGCCACGCCTCGCTCACACACATGTACTGCACCACGGCTTCGACCTTCGACCTTCGTCTTGCTTCCAGTAGTCAGGCGGATGGACCCTGGTTCGAGCGCCGGTCGGGTCGACTTGGACCATGGCTGGCGGCCGTGTGGCTTTGTACGCAGTGGTGAACCCAGCGCTGAGACGGTATAGATGGACGTGAAGCGTGCTGAAAGTCGTCCAGGTCGAGACAGAGCGTGATCTCGACAGTATGTTGAGGCGTCTCGCGTGACGTCGAAGGGTGGCGGACGGGTGGCGCGATGGTCCATGGCGGTAAGCAGCATGTGTGTGGACACGTGTATGGCGTGGTTGGGCGTGTGCAGAGCGTTTTGGTGCGCGTGGTGGTGGTTACATTTTTGTTGCGTGTGCGGAGGCGTATTTTTGGCGCCTCGATAGCTCAGTTGGGAGAGCGTCAGACTGAAGATCTGAAGGTCCCTGGTTCGATCCCGGGTCGCGGCACTTTTGCCCCGCCTTGCCTCTCTTTTTGCTCGTTGGCCACGTCCGCGGAGCTGCCTGCCGCCACGCCTCGCTCACACACATGTACTGCACCACGGCTTCGACCTTCGACCTTCGTCTTGCTTCCAGTAGTCAGGCGGATGGACCCTGGTTCGAGCGCCGGTCGGGTCGACTTGGACCATGGCTGGCGGCCGTGTGGCTTTGTACGCAGTGGTGAACCCAGCGCTGAGACGGTATAGATGGACGTGAAGCGTGCTGAAAGTCGTCCAGGTCGAGACAGAGCGTGATCTCGACAGTATGTTGAGGCGTCTCGCGTGACGTCGAAGGGTGGCGGACGGGTGGCGCGATGGTCCATGGCGGTAAGCAGCATGTGTGTGGACACGTGTATGGCGTGGTTGGGCGTGTGCAGAGCGTTTTGGTGCGCGTGGTGGTGGTTACATTTTTGTTGCGTGTGCGGAGGCGTATTTTTGGCGCCTCGATAGCTCAGTTGGGAGAGCGTCAGACTGAAGATCTGAAGGTCCCTGGTTCGATCCCGGGTCGCGGCACTTTTGCCCCGCCTTGCCTCTCTTTTTGCTCGTTGGCCACGTCCGCGGAGCTGCCTGCCGCCACGCCTCGCTCACACACATGTACTGCACCACGGCTTCGACCTTCGACCTTCGTCTTGCTTCCAGTAGTCAGGCGGATGGACCCTGGTTCGAGCGCCGGTCGGGTCGACTTGGACCATGGCTGGCGGCCGTGTGGCTTTGTACGCAGTGGTGAACCCAGCGCTGAGACGGTATAGATGGACGTGAAGCGTGCTGAAAGTCGTCCAGGTCGAGACAGAGCGTGATCTCGACAGTATGTTGAGGCGTCTCGCGTGACGTCGAAGGGTGGCGGACGGGTGGCGCGATGGTCCATGGCGGTAAGCAGCATGTGTGTGGACACGTGTATGGCGTGGTTGGGCGTGTGCAGAGCGTTTTGGTGCGCGTGGTGGTGGTTACATTTTTGTTGCGTGTGCGGAGGCGTATTTTTGGCGCCTCGATAGCTCAGTTGGGAGAGCGTCAGACTGAAGATCTGAAGGTCCCTGGTTCGATCCCGGGTCGCGGCACTTTTGCCCCGCCTTGCCTCTCTTTTTGCTCGTTGGCCACGTCCGCGGAGCTGCCTGCCGCCACGCCTCGCTCACACACATGTACTGCACCACGGCTTCGACCTTCGACCTTCGTCTTGCTTCCAGTAGTCAGGCGGATGGACCCTGGTTCGAGCGCCGGTCGGGTCGACTTGGACCATGGCTGGCGGCCGTGTGGCTTTGTACGCAGTGGTGAACCCAGCGCTGAGACGGTATAGATGGACGTGAAGCGTGCTGAAAGTCGTCCAGGTCGAGACAGAGCGTGATCTCGACAGTATGTTGAGGCGTCTCGCGTGACGTCGAAGGGTGGCGGACGGGTGGCGCGATGGTCCATGGCGGTAAGCAGCATGTGTGTGGACACGTGTATGGCGTGGTTGGGCGTGTGCAGAGCGTTTTGGTGCGCGTGGTGGTGGTTACATTTTTGTTGCGTGTGCGGAGGCGTATTTTTGGCGCCTCGATAGCTCAGTTGGGAGAGCGTCAGACTGAAGATCTGAAGGTCCCTGGTTCGATCCCGGGTCGCGGCACTTTTGCCCCGCCTTGCCTCTCTTTTTGCTCGTTGGCCACGTCCGCGGAGCTGCCTGCCGCCACGCCTCGCTCACACACATGTACTGCACCACGGCTTCGACCTTCGACCTTCGTCTTGCTTCCAGTAGTCAGGCGGATGGACCCTGGTTCGAGCGCCGGTCGGGTCGACTTGGACCATGGCTGGCGGCCGTGTGGCTTTGTACGCAGTGGTGAACCCAGCGCTGAGACGGTATAGATGGACGTGAAGCGTGCTGAAAGTCGTCCAGGTCGAGACAGAGCGTGATCTCGACAGTATGTTGAGGCGTCTCGCGTGACGTCGAAGGGTGGCGGACGGGTGGCGCGATGGTCCATGGCGGTAAGCAGCATGTGTGTGGACACGTGTATGGCGTGGTTGGGCGTGTGCAGAGCGTTTTGGTGCGCGTGGTGGTGGTTACATTTTTGTTGCGTGTGCGGAGGCGTATTTTTGGCGCCTCGATAGCTCAGTTGGGAGAGCGTCAGACTGAAGATCTGAAGGTCCCTGGTTCGATCCCGGGTCGCGGCACTTTTGCCCCGCCTTGCCTCTCTTTTTGCTCGTTGGCCACGTCCGCGGAGCTGCCTGCCGCCACGCCTCGCTCACACACATGTACTGCACCACGGCTTCGACCTTCGACCTTCGTCTTGCTTCCAGTAGTCAGGCGGATGGACCCTGGTTCGAGCGCCGGTCGGGTCGACTTGGACCATGGCTGGCGGCCGTGTGGCTTTGTACGCAGTGGTGAACCCAGCGCTGAGACGGTATAGATGGACGTGAAGCGTGCTGAAAGTCGTCCAGGTCGAGACAGAGCGTGATCTCGACAGTATGTTGAGGCGTCTCGCGTGACGTCGAAGGGTGGCGGACGGGTGGCGCGATGGTCCATGGCGGTAAGCAGCATGTGTGTGGACACGTGTATGGCGTGGTTGGGCGTGTGCAGAGCGTTTTGGTGCGCGTGGTGGTGGTTACATTTTTGTTGCGTGTGCGGAGGCGTATTTTTGGCGCCTCGATAGCTCAGTTGGGAGAGCGTCAGACTGAAGATCTGAAGGTCCCTGGTTCGATCCCGGGTCGCGGCACTTTTGCCCCGCCTTGCCTCTCTTTTTGCTCGTTGGCCACGTCCGCGGAGCTGCCTGCCGCCACGCCTCGCTCACACACATGTACTGCACCACGGCTTCGACCTTCGACCTTCGTCTTGCTTCCAGTAGTCAGGCGGATGGACCCTGGTTCGAGCGCCGGTCGGGTCGACTTGGACCATGGCTGGCGGCCGTGTGGCTTTGTACGCAGTGGTGAACCCAGCGCTGAGACGGTATAGATGGACGTGAAGCGTGCTGAAAGTCGTCCAGGTCGAGACAGAGCGTGATCTCGACAGTATGTTGAGGCGTCTCGCGTGACGTCGAAGGGTGGCGGACGGGTGGCGCGATGGTCCATGGCGGTAAGCAGCATGTGTGTGGACACGTGTATGGCGTGGTTGGGCGTGTGCAGAGCGTTTTGGTGCGCGTGGTGGTGGTTACATTTTTGTTGCGTGTGCGGAGGCGTATTTTTGGCGCCTCGATAGCTCAGTTGGGAGAGCGTCAGACTGAAGATCTGAAGGTCCCTGGTTCGATCCCGGGTCGCGGCACTTTTGCCCCGCCTTGCCTCTCTTTTTGCTCGTTGGCCACGTCCGCGGAGCTGCCTGCCGCCACGCCTCGCTCACACACATGTACTGCACCACGGCTTCGACCTTCGACCTTCGTCTTGCTTCCAGTAGTCAGGCGGATGGACCCTGGTTCGAGCGCCGGTCGGGTCGACTTGGACCATGGCTGGCGGCCGTGTGGCTTTGTACGCAGTGGTGAACCCAGCGCTGAGACGGTATAGATGGACGTGAAGCGTGCTGAAAGTCGTCCAGGTCGAGACAGAGCGTGATCTCGACAGTATGTTGAGGCGTCTCGCGTGACGTCGAAGGGTGGCGGACGGGTGGCGCGATGGTCCATGGCGGTAAGCAGCATGTGTGTGGACACGTGTATGGCGTGGTTGGGCGTGTGCAGAGCGTTTTGGTGCGCGTGGTGGTGGTTACATTTTTGTTGCGTGTGCGGAGGCGTATTTTTGGCGCCTCGATAGCTCAGTTGGGAGAGCGTCAGACTGAAGATCTGAAGGTCCCTGGTTCGATCCCGGGTCGCGGCACTTTTGCCCCGCCTTGCCTCTCTTTTTGCTCGTTGGCCACGTCCGCGGAGCTGCCTGCCGCCACGCCTCGCTCACACACATGTACTGCACCACGGCTTCGACCTTCGACCTTCGTCTTGCTTCCAGTAGTCAGGCGGATGGACCCTGGTTCGAGCGCCGGTCGGGTCGACTTGGACCATGGCTGGCGGCCGTGTGGCTTTGTACGCAGTGGTGAACCCAGCGCTGAGACGGTATAGATGGACGTGAAGCGTGCTGAAAGTCGTCCAGGTCGAGACAGAGCGTGATCTCGACAGTATGTTGAGGCGTCTCGCGTGACGTCGAAGGGTGGCGGACGGGTGGCGCGATGGTCCATGGCGGTAAGCAGCATGTGTGTGGACACGTGTATGGCGTGGTTGGGCGTGTGCAGAGCGTTTTGGTGCGCGTGGTGGTGGTTACATTTTTGTTGCGTGTGCGGAGGCGTATTTTTGGCGCCTCGATAGCTCAGTTGGGAGAGCGTCAGACTGAAGATCTGAAGGTCCCTGGTTCGATCCCGGGTCGCGGCACTTTTGCCCCGCCTTGCCTCTCTTTTTGCTCGTTGGCCACGTCCGCGGAGCTGCCTGCCGCCACGCCTCGCTCACACACATGTACTGCACCACGGCTTCGACCTTCGACCTTCGTCTTGCTTCCAGTAGTCAGGCGGATGGACCCTGGTTCGAGCGCCGGTCGGGTCGACTTGGACCATGGCTGGCGGCCGTGTGGCTTTGTACGCAGTGGTGAACCCAGCGCTGAGACGGTATAGATGGACGTGAAGCGTGCTGAAAGTCGTCCAGGTCGAGACAGAGCGTGATCTCGACAGTATGTTGAGGCGTCTCGCGTGACGTCGAAGGGTGGCGGACGGGTGGCGCGATGGTCCATGGCGGTAAGCAGCATGTGTGTGGACACGTGTATGGCGTGGTTGGGCGTGTGCAGAGCGTTTTGGTGCGCGTGGTGGTGGTTACATTTTTGTTGCGTGTGCGGAGGCGTATTTTTGGCGCCTCGATAGCTCAGTTGGGAGAGCGTCAGACTGAAGATCTGAAGGTCCCTGGTTCGATCCCGGGTCGCGGCACTTTTGCCCCGCCTTGCCTCTCTTTTTGCTCGTTGGCCACGTCCGCGGAGCTGCCTGCCGCCACGCCTCGCTCACACACATGTACTGCACCACGGCTTCGACCTTCGACCTTCGTCTTGCTTCCAGTAGTCAGGCGGATGGACCCTGGTTCGAGCGCCGGTCGGGTCGACTTGGACCATGGCTGGCGGCCGTGTGGCTTTGTACGCAGTGGTGAACCCAGCGCTGAGACGGTATAGATGGACGTGAAGCGTGCTGAAAGTTAGAGGGTGCTGCGTGTGCATGTGCGTGTGTGCACCAGGTGTGGGTGCAAGGCGTGTGTGCGTGCGCGTGCCTCTACGCGTGTGCGGGGGGATTTGTAGCGGCGTCAAGTGCTCATGATGAGACGCGCAGGTTGCGTGCGCGTGAGAACAAGCGTGTGGGAGCGTGTCCAAGTGCTGAAGCGGCGTGGACATGCGTGTGGGTGCATAGTAAGAGTTACATATGTAGGAGTAGGGTGTGCGTGACTTTGGTCATGCAGTATGGTGTAGTGGGTTAAGTGCCGGGTCTTTGATCCGAAGGGTGTGGGTTCGAGTCCCCCACATGGACGTTTTTCTTTTTGCCGACAAGAGAGCGTAGGAGGCAGGCTAGCAGCTAAAACTCACTCAATCAATCTCACTTTTGGTTTTGCAATCTCGGCCCGAAGCCGTCTTCTAAGCTTTCAACTCTCCGCAGCTCGTAGCCCAACTTCCTTTTGGTTATGAGCCCAAGTACCGACACCAAGTTCAAGGTCGAGCCTTTCGACGGCTCGAACTACTCGCTGTGGAGCTACAAGATGAAGATGTACCTGATGTCCAAGGGATTGTGGGAAGCTGTCTCCGGGGAAGCCGGATCGACGGCGAAGGAGCAACAAGCGCACGCGGCGATTGTGCTCAACCTGAATGACTCGCAGTTGATGCACGTGGTGACGTCCACGACTGCGAAGGAGGCGTGGGACACGTTGAAGAAGTTCCACAAGACTCAAGACATGGCGAACCGGCTGTGGCTCAAGGAAAAGTTCTCGGCGTTCAAGTTCACGGCGTCCTCCGTCGGCAAGCACGTGACGGAGTTGGAGAAGCTCGTGATGGAGATGAAGAACGCGGGGTGTGAGCCAACTGAGGAAGACGTCTGCGCGACGATGCTGCGGAGTCTGCCATCGAGCTACGAGGCTCTGGTTCAAGCGTTTCGCATGTCAGTGAGTGAGTTCAAGCTTGCAGACCTGGTGAGCAAGCTGATTGCGGAAGAAGTGCGTCAGAAGGACTCGAACCGCATCGAAGAGGCGACTGCGCTTCTTGCCGGCAAGGGCAATGGGAAGCAGCAGCAGAAGAAGAAGAACCCACGCGGGATGCGCAAGAAGGGGCCCTTCGGGAAGTGTTTCAACTGTGGCAAGCCTGGCCACTATGCGAGGGATTGCCGTTCCGAGGCAAGTCCCGATGAAGATGTCCAAGACCAGTCGAACGTTGCGTTCCACGCGACGGAAGCTTTTGGTAGCGAATGCTGGGTGATGGACAGCGGTGCTTCGGCACACATGTGCAAGACACGCGACGCGTTTCAAGAGTACTCGGGTGTAAAGACTGCGCGCACCATCTCGAGCGCAAAGAGCAGCGCGAGCTTGAAGATTCTCGGGGTTGGAACAGTTGTTCTGCGTGTCTGGACTGGTAGTGCGTGGATAAACGCGCGACTGGAAAACACACTGCACGTTCAAGATTTGAACAAGAACCTGTTCTCTCTCACGGCTGCAACGGCACGCGGCATGACCGTGACTATGGACAGCGAGCAGTGCGTTGTGAAACGCGGCGGCCAAGTGGTGGCGACGGGCAGAAAGCAAGGCAAGCTGATGTTCCTCAACATTGAGGGCGGCGATGAGTGTCATGCGGCTGAAGACAATATGGATTTGTGGCACCGGCGACTCGGCCACGCGTCTTTCGGCACGCTGAACTCCATGATCAAGGACGGGAAACTCAAGGGTGCGCTGGCAGAGCCTGGAACCGTGTGTGGCGTGTGTGCGACTGCGAAGCAGGCACGCAAGCCTTTCAAGTCGACCAAGGAGGGACTCGAAGCCAGGGAGAGCGCACGCAAGGACACCACTGTGTGCTCTGATGTGTTGGGGCCCGTCACTCCTGCATCCAAGTCGGGCTACAAGTACATTGTGAGCTTCATCATGATGAAGAGTCGCTTTGTGACAATCTACCCACTGCGCAAGAAGAGCGAAGTGTGTGAGGCGTTCAAGAAGTTTCTCAAGGAGGCAGAAACAAGTGCGGGCATCAAGGTCAAGGTGCTACGCAGTGACAACGGCGGTGAATACTGCAACGCGGGGATGGTGGCCCTGTGCGACGAGAAGACCATCAAGCAAGAGTTCACGGTGCCTTACAACCCGCAACAGAACGGCATGGCAGAGCGGATGAACCGTACGCTGGTCGAAATGACACGCTGCATGCTGGGGGAGAGCGGGATGGACAAGTCGTACTGGTGCGAGGCCATCATGACAGCTGCAGACATTCGGAACGTGTTGCCTAACACATCAAGCCCACACGCAAGCCCATTCCAGCTGGTTTTCAAGAGGGCGCCACGTCTGGAGCACATGCGCGTTTTTGGGACCGAGTGCTACGCCCATGTGACCAAGCAGAAACGCAAAAAGCTGGACAACTCGGGGATCAAGTGCGTGTTTCTCGGCTACGCCAAGCAACACAAAGCATATCGACTCCTGGACCCCAGCGACGGATCGATCGTGATTTCAAGGAGTGTGACGTTTGCTGAAGCGCCACCGGTCACAATGGTGAAGACGCGCAACCAGGAGGTGATCGACATCATCGACAACGATGAAGAAGAGGAGCGCACCGAAGAACCCAGTGTTGACGACGGTTTCAGCACGCCCCCGACACGCCCACTCCACGAACCCGAGGAGCACAGCGGACCGACCGGATCTGTGCCAACGCGTGGCTCTAGCACGCCAGGGAGAGACGGCGAAGAGGAGTGGATGGTGCGTCCGGCACGCAAAAGGCGTGGAGTCGTGCGCTACCAAGACGAATTTCCCGGGACTCGAAGGGGTGAGTTCAACCTGGACGACTACGAGGCTGGGTTCGATTCCCTCTACTGCTTCCTCACCGAAGACGACAACGGTGAGCGCGCGGTGTCGTACGATGAAGTCATGCGGAGCAAGTACAAGGACGAATGGCTGCGCGCCATGGAAAGCGAAATGAAGTCGCTTGAGGATCACCGCACCTGGAAGTTGGTGGACATGCCGTCAGACAAGAAGGCGATCGGGTGCAAGTGGGTGTTCCGTATCAAGCGTGACCCGAGCGGGAAGATCATCAAGTTCAAGGCTCGTCTCGTGGCGAAGGGCTTCACGCAACGTCCAGGGGTCGACTACACGGAGACTTTCGCTCCTGTAGCACGCAAAGAGTCCATCAACACGGCGGTGGCGATTGCAGCAGAGGAAGACATGGAGGCTGAAAATGTGGATGTGGACACCGCGTTTCTCTACGGCGACGTTGAAGAGGAGCTCTATATGGACCAGCCGGACGGATTTGAAGACCAAGTCAACCCAACCAAGAAGTGCCTGTTGATGCAAGCGCTTTACGGCACGAAGCAAGCGGCACGCCAATGGAACAGCAAGCTGAACAAGCACCTGGAGGGCCAAGGTTTCCATCGGTCAGCGGCGGATCCGTGTGTGTATGTTCGGCGTTCGGACTCGAAGTTCAGCATCATTATCGTCTACGTGGACGACCTCATGATCTTCAGCAGGACGAAAGCGGAGATCGGTGAGATCAAGAAGGCGCTGAAGCGCGAGTTCAGCATCAAGGAGCTCGGTGAGCTGAAGTACTGTCTCGGCATCGAGATCCACCGCAACCGCGACGACAAGACCATCGTCATGAATCAGCGAGCGTATATTCAACGACTCGCGGAGAAGTTCGGCGTGGAAAAGTGCAAGGCAGTGCACACACCAGCGGACAGCAACTCGAAGCTGGTGAAGCCGTCAGAAGACGAAGATTTCGTGCCCAGGTACCCGTATCGCGAGTTGGTGGGGGCTTTGATGTACCTCGCAACTTGTACGCGCCCGGACATTGCTCAAGCTGTGGGTGAAGTGGCCAAGTTTTGCGAGCGGTACAACAAGTCTCACTGGGTGGCTGCGAAGCGGATTTTGAAGTACTTGAAGACCACTCAGGACCTGGGACTCGTGTTCAACGGCGGGACTAAGGGAGAGCTGATCGGCTACGCGGATGCGAACTGGGCAGGTGATTTGGACACCCGGCGCTCGACTACTGGCTACGTGTTCTTCCTGAACGGGAGTGCAATTTCGTGGAAGTCGAAGCGGCAACCGACAGTGGCAACCTCGAGCACGGAGGCAGAGTACATGGCACTGTACAACGCCACTCAAGAGGCAGTGTGGCTGCGTCAGCTACTACTGGACGTGGGGTGTGAGTGTGTGGGTGCGACTACCATTTTTCAGGACAACCAAGGTTGCATTGCGCTGGCCAAGAACCCAGCGTACCACTCACGCACCAAGCACATCGACTTGAAGTATCACTTCTTGCGCGAGAAGGTGGAAGACAAGGTCATCGTGCTCGAGTACAAGCCGACAGACGAGATGATCGCAGACGGGTTTACCAAGGCACTGGCGCGACCCAAGCACCGCCAGTTTCTCGTCGGACTCGGCATGGACGCCTAAGACGCCAAGCACAGCGCATCAAGGGAGAGTGTTAGAGGGTGCTGCGTGTGCATGTGCGTGTGTGCACCAGGTGTGGGTGCAAGGCGTGTGTGCGTGCGCGTGCCTCTACGCGTGTGCGGGGGGATTTGTAGCGGCGTCAAGTGCTCATGATGAGACGCGCAGGTTGCGTGCGCGTGAGAACAAGCGTGTGGGAGCGTGTCCAAGTGCTGAAGCGGCGTGGACATGCGTGTGGGTGCATAGTAAGAGTTACATATGTAGGAGTAGGGTGTGCGTGACTTTGGTCATGCAGTATGGTGTAGTGGGTTAAGTGCCGGGTCTTTGATCCGAAGGGTGTGGGTTCGAGTCCCCCACATGGACGTTTTTCTTTTTGCCGACAAGAGAGCGTAGGAGGCAGGCTAGCAGCTAAAACTCACTCAATCAATCTCACTTTTGGTTTTGCAATCTCGGCCCGAAGCCGTCTTCTAAGCTTTCAACTCTCCGCAGCTCGTAGCCCAACTTCCTTTTCGTCTTGCTTCCAGTAGTCAGGCGGATGGACCCTGGTTCGAGCGCCGGTCGGGTCGACTTGGACCATGGCTGGCGGCCGTGTGGCTTTGTACGCAGTGGTGAACCCAGCGCTGAGACGGTATAGATGGACGTGAAGCGTGCTGAAAGTCGTCCAGGTCGAGACAGAGCGTGATCTCGACAGTATGTTGAGGCGTCTCGCGTGACGTCGAAGGGTGGCGGACGGGTGGCGCGATGGTCCATGGCGGTAAGCAGCATGTGTGTGGACACGTGTATGGCGTGGTTGGGCGTGTGCAGAGCGTTTTGGTGCGCGTGGTGGTGGTTACATTTTTGTTGCGTGTGCGGAGGCGTATTTTTGGCGCCTCGATAGCTCAGTTGGGAGAGCGTCAGACTGAAGATCTGAAGGTCCCTGGTTCGATCCCGGGTCGCGGCACTTTTGCCCCGCCTTGCCTCTCTTTTTGCTCGTTGGCCACGTCCGCGGAGCTGCCTGCCGCCACGCCTCGCTCACACACATGTACTGCACCACGGCTTCGACCTTCGACCTTCGTCTTGCTTCCAGTAGTCAGGCGGATGGACCCTGGTTCGAGCGCCGGTCGGGTCGACTTGGACCATGGCTGGCGGCCGTGTGGCTTTGTACGCAGTGGTGAACCCAGCGCTGAGACGGTATAGATGGACGTGAAGCGTGCTGAAAGTCGTCCAGGTCGAGACAGAGCGTGATCTCGACAGTATGTTGAGGCGTCTCGCGTGACGTCGAAGGGTGGCGGACGGGTGGCGCGATGGTCCATGGCGGTAAGCAGCATGTGTGTGGACACGTGTATGGCGTGGTTGGGCGTGTGCAGAGCGTTTTGGTGCGCGTGGTGGTGGTTACATTTTTGTTGCGTGTGCGGAGGTGTATTTTTGGCGCCTCGATAGCTCAGTTGGGAGAGCGTCAGACTGAAGATCTGAAGGTCCCTGGTTCGATCCCGGGTCGCGGCACTTTTGCCCCGCCTTGCCTCTCTTTTTGCTCGTTGGCCACGTCCGCGGAGCTGCCTGCCGCCACGCCTCGCTCACACACATGTACTGCACCACGGCTTCGACCTTCGACCTTCGTCTTGCTTCCAGTAGTCAGGCGGATGGACCCTGGTTCGAGCGCCGGTCGGGTCGACTTGGACCATGGCTGGCGGCCGTGTGGCTTTGTACGCAGTAGTGAACCCAGCGCTGAGACGGTATAGATGGACGTGAAGCGTGCTGAAAGTCGTCCAGGTCGAGACAGAGCGTGATCTCGACAGTATGTTGAGGCGTCTCGCGTGACGTCGAAGGGTGGCGGACGGGTGGCGCGATGGTCCATGGCGGTAAGCAGCATGTGTGTGGACACGTATATGGCGTGGTTGGGCGTGTGCAGAGCGTTTTGGTGCGCGTGGTGGTGGTTACATTTTTGTTGCGTGTGCGGAGGCGTATTTTTGGCGCCTCGATAGCTCAGTTGGGAGAGCGTCAGACTGAAGATCTGAAGGTCCCTGGTTCGATCCCGGGTCGCGGCACTTTTGCCCCGCCTTGCCTCTCTTTTTGCTCGTTGGCCACGTCCGCGGAGCTGCCTGCCGCCACGCCTCGCTCACACACATGTACTGCACCACGGCTTCGACCTTCGACCTTCGTCTTGCTTCCAGTAGTCAGGCGGATGGACCCTGGTTCGAGCGCCGGTCGGGTCGACTTGGACCATGGCTGGCGGCCGTGTGGCTTTGTACGCAGTGGTGAACCCAGCGCTGAGACGGTATAGATGGACGTGAAGCGTGCTGAAAGTCGTCCAGGTCGAGACAGAGCGTGATCTCGACAGTATGTTGAGGCGTCTCGCGTGACGTCGAAGGGTGGCGGACGGGTGGCGCGATGGTCCATGGCGGTAAGCAGCATGTGTGTGGACACGTGTATGGCGTGGTTGGGCGTGTGCAGAGCGTTTTGGTGCGCGTGGTGGTGGTTACATTTTTGTTGCGTGTGCGGAGGTGTATTTTTGGCGCCTCGATAGCTCAGTTGGGAGAGCGTCAGACTGAAGATCTGAAGGTCCCTGGTTCGATCCCGGGTCGCGGCACTTTTGCCCCGCCTTGCCTCTCTTTTTGCTCGTTGGCCACGTCCGCGGAGCTGCCTGCCGCCACGCCTCGCTCACACACATGTACTGCACCACGGCTTCGACCTTCGACCTTCGTCTTGCTTCCAGTAGTCAGGCGGATGGACCCTGGTTCGAGCGCCGGTCGGGTCGACTTGGACCATGGCTGGCGGCCGTGTGGCTTTGTACGCAGTAGTGAACCCAGCGCTGAGACGGTATAGATGGACGTGAAGCGTGCTGAAAGTCGTCCAGGTCGAGACAGAGCGTGATCTCGACAGTATGTTGAGGCGTCTCGCGTGACGTCGAAGGGTGGCGGACGGGTGGCGCGATGGTCCATGGCGGTAAGCAGCATGTGTGTGGACACGTATATGGCGTGGTTGGGCGTGTGCAGAGCGTTTTGGTGCGCGTGGTGGTGGTTACATTTTTGTTGCGTGTGCGGAGGCGTATTTTTGGCGCCTCGATAGCTCAGTTGGGAGAGCGTCAGACTGAAGATCTGAAGGTCCCTGGTTCGATCCCGGGTCGCGGCACTTTTGCCCCGCCTTGCCTCTCTTTTTGCTCGTTGGCCACGTCCGCGGAGCTGCCTGCCGCCACGCCTCGCTCACACACATGTACTGCACCACGGCTTCGACCTTCGACCTTCGTCTTGCTTCCAGTAGTCAGGCGGATGGACCCTGGTTCGAGCGCCGGTCGGGTCGACTTGGACCATGGCTGGCGGCCGTGTGGCTTTGTACGCAGTGGTGAACCCAGCGCTGAGACGGTATAGATGGACGTGAAGCGTGCTGAAAGTCGTCCAGGTCGAGACAGAGCGTGATCTCGACAGTATGTTGAGGCGTCTCGCGTGACGTCGAAGGGTGGCGGACGGGTGGCGCGATGGTCCATGGCGGTAAGCAGCATGTGTGTGGACACGTGTATGTCGTGGTTGGGCGTGTGCAGAGCGTTTTGGTGCGCGTGGTGGTGGTTACATTTTTGTTGCGTGTGCGGAGGCGTATTTTTGGCGCCTCGATAGCTCAGTTGGGAGAGCGTCAGACTGAAGATCTGAAGGTCCCTGGTTCGATCCCGGGTCGCGGCACTTTTGCCCCGCCTTGCCTCTCTTTTTGCTCGTTGGCCACGTCCGCGGAGCTGCCTGCCGCCACGCCTCGCTCACACACATGTACTGCACCACGGCTTCGACCTTCGACCTTCGTCTTGCTTCCAGTAGTCAGGCGGATGGACCCTGGTTCGAGCGCCGGTCGGGTCGACTTGGACCATGGCTGGCGGCCGTGTGGCTTTGTACGCAGTGGTGAACCCAGCGCTGAGACGGTATAGATGGACGTGAAGCGTGCTGAAAGTCGTCCAGGTCGAGACAGAGCGTGATCTCGACAGTATGTTGAGGCGTCTCGCGTGACGTCGAAGGGTGGCGGACGGGTGGCGCGATGGTCCATGGCGGTAAGCAGCATGTGTGTGGACACGTGTATGGCGTGGTTGGGCGTGTGCAGAGCGTTTTGGTGCGCGTGGTGGTGGTTACATTTTTGTTGCGTGTGCGGAGGCGTATTTTTGGCGCCTCGATAGCTCAGTTGGGAGAGCGTCAGACTGAAGATCTGAAGGTCCCTGGTTCGATCCCGGGTCGCGGCACTTTTGCCCCGCCTTGCCTCTCTTTTTGCTCGTTGGCCACGTCCGCGGAGCTGCCTGCCGCCACGCCTCGCTCACACACATGTACTGCACCACGGCTTCGACCTTCGACCTTCGTCTTGCTTCCAGTAGTCAGGCGGATGGACCCTGGTTCGAGCGCCGGTCGGGTCGACTTGGACCATGGCTGGCGGCCGTGTGGCTTTGTACGCAGTGGTGAACCCAGCGCTGAGACGGTATAGATGGACGTGAAGCGTGCTGAAAGTCGTCCAGGTCGAGACAGAGCGTGATCTCGACAGTATGTTGAGGCGTCTCGCGTGACGTCGAAGGGTGGCGGACGGGTGGCGCGATGGTCCATGGCGGTAAGCAGCATGTGTGTGGACACGTGTATGGCGTGGTTGGGCGTGTGCAGAGCGTTTTGGTGCGCGTGGTGGTGGTTACATTTTTGTTGCGTGTGCGGAGGCGTATTTTTGGCGCCTCGATAGCTCAGTTGGGAGAGCGTCAGACTGAAGATCTGAAGGTCCCTGGTTCGATCCCGGGTCGCGGCACTTTTGCCCCGCCTTGCCTCTCTTTTTGCTCGTTGGCCACGTCCGCGGAGCTGCCTGCCGCCACGCCTCGCTCACACACATGTACTGCACCACGGCTTCGACCTTCGACCTTCGTCTTGCTTCCAGTAGTCAGGCGGATGGACCCTGGTTCGAGCGCCGGTCGGGTCGACTTGGACCATGGCTGGCGGCCGTGTGGCTTTGTACGCAGTGGTGAACCCAGCGCTGAGACGGTATAGATGGACGTGAAGCGTGCTGAAAGTCGTCCAGGTCGAGACAGAGCGTGATCTCGACAGTATGTTGAGGCGTCTCGCGTGACGTCGAAGGGTGGCGGACGGGTGGCGCGATGGTCCATGGCGGTAAGCAGCATGTGTGTGGACACGTGTATGGCGTGGTTGGGCGTGTGCAGAGCGTTTTGGTGCGCGTGGTGGTGGTTACATTTTTGTTGCGTGTGCGGAGGCGTATTTTTGGCGCCTCGATAGCTCAGTTGGGAGAGCGTCAGACTGAAGATCTGAAGGTCCCTGGTTCGATCCCGGGTCGCGGCACTTTTGCCCCGCCTTGCCTCTCTTTTTGCTCGTTGGCCACGTCCGCGGAGCTGCCTGCCGCCACGCCTCGCTCACACACATGTACTGCACCACGGCTTCGACCTTCGACCTTCGTCTTGCTTCCAGTAGTCAGGCGGATGGACCCTGGTTCGAGCGCCGGTCGGGTCGACTTGGACCATGGCTGGCGGCCGTGTGGCTTTGTACGCAGTGGTGAACCCAGCGCTGAGACGGTATAGATGGACGTGAAGCGTGCTGAAAGTCGTCCAGGTCGAGACAGAGCGTGATCTCGACAGTATGTTGAGGCGTCTCGCGTGACGTCGAAGGGTGGCGGACGGGTGGCGCGATGGTCCATGGCGGTAAGCAGCATGTGTGTGGACACGTGTATGGCGTGGTTGGGCGTGTGCAGAGCGTTTTGGTGCGCGTGGTGGTGGTTACATTTTTGTTGCGTGTGCGGAGGCGTATTTTTGGCGCCTCGATAGCTCAGTTGGGAGAGCGTCAGACTGAAGATCTGAAGGTCCCTGGTTCGATCCCGGGTCGCGGCACTTTTGCCCCGCCTTGCCTCTCTTTTTGCTCGTTGGCCACGTCCGCGGAGCTGCCTGCCGCCACGCCTCGCTCACACACATGTACTGCACCACGGCTTCGACCTTCGACCTTCGTCTTGCTTCCAGTAGTCAGGCGGATGGACCCTGGTTCGAGCGCCGGTCGGGTCGACTTGGACCATGGCTGGCGGCCGTGTGGCTTTGTACGCAGTGGTGAACCCAGCGCTGAGACGGTATAGATGGACGTGAAGCGTGCTGAAAGTCGTCCAGGTCGAGACAGAGCGTGATCTCGACAGTATGTTGAGGCGTCTCGCGTGACGTCGAAGGGTGGCGGACGGGTGGCGCGATGGTCCATGGCGGTAAGCAGCATGTGTGTGGACACGTGTATGGCGTGGTTGGGCGTGTGCAGAGCGTTTTGGTGCGCGTGGTGGTGGTTACATTTTTGTTGCGTGTGCGGAGGCGTATTTTTGGCGCCTCGATAGCTCAGTTGGGAGAGCGTCAGACTGAAGATCTGAAGGTCCCTGGTTCGATCCCGGGTCGCGGCACTTTTGCCCCGCCTTGCCTCTCTTTTTGCTCGTTGGCCACGTCCGCGGAGCTGCCTGCCGCCACGCCTCGCTCACACACATGTACTGCACCACGGCTTCGACCTTCGACCTTCGTCTTGCTTCCAGTAGTCAGGCGGATGGACCCTGGTTCGAGCGCCGGTCGGGTCGACTTGGACCATGGCTGGCGGCCGTGTGGCTTTGTACGCAGTGGTGAACCCAGCGCTGAGACGGTATAGATGGACGTGAAGCGTGCTGAAAGTCGTCCAGGTCGAGACAGAGCGTGATCTCGACAGTATGTTGAGGCGTCTCGCGTGACGTCGAAGGGTGGCGGACGGGTGGCGCGATGGTCCATGGCGGTAAGCAGCATGTGTGTGGACACGTGTATGGCGTGGTTGGGCGTGTGCAGAGCGTTTTGGTGCGCGTGGTGGTGGTTACATTTTTGTTGCGTGTGCGGAGGCGTATTTTTGGCGCCTCGATAGCTCAGTTGGGAGAGCGTCAGACTGAAGATCTGAAGGTCCCTGGTTCGATCCCGGGTCGCGGCACTTTTGCCCCGCCTTGCCTCTCTTTTTGCTCGTTGGCCACGTCCGCGGAGCTGCCTGCCGCCACGCCTCGCTCACACACATGTACTGCACCACGGCTTCGACCTTCGACCTTCGACCTTCGTCTTGCTTCCAGTAGTCAGGCGGATGGACCCTGGTTCGAGCGCCGGTCGGGTCGACTTGGACCATGGCTGGCGGCCGTGTGGCTTTGTACGCAGTGGTGAACCCAGCGCTGAGACGGTATAGATGGACGTGAAGCGTGCTGAAAGTCGTCCAGGTCGAGACAGAGCGTGATCTCGACAGTATGTTGAGGCGTCTCGCGTGACGTCGAAGGGTGGCGGACGGGTGGCGCGATGGTCCATGGCGGTAAGCAGCATGTGTGTGGACACGTGTATGGCGTGGTTGGGCGTGTGCAGAGCGTTTTGGTGCGCGTGGTGGTGGTTACATTTTTGTTGCGTGTGCGGAGGCGTATTTTTGGCGCCTCGATAGCTCAGTTGGGAGAGCGTCAGACTGAAGATCTGAAGGTCCCTGGTTCGATCCCGGGTCGCGGCACTTTTGCCCCGCCTTGCCTCTCTTTTTGCTCGTTGGCCACGTCCGCGGAGCTGCCTGCCGCCACGCCTCGCTCACACACATGTACTGCACCACGGCTTCGACCTTCGACCTTCGTCTTGCTTCCAGTAGTCAGGCGGATGGACCCTGGTTCGAGCGCCGGTCGGGTCGACTTGGACCATGGCTGGCGGCCGTGTGGCTTTGTACGCAGTGGTGAACCCAGCGCTGAGACGGTATAGATGGACGTGAAGCGTGCTGAAAGTCGTCCAGGTCGAGACAGAGCGTGATCTCGACAGTATGTTGAGGCGTCTCGCGTGACGTCGAAGGGTGGCGGACGGGTGGCGCGATGGTCCATGGCGGTAAGCAGCATGTGTGTGGACACGTGTATGGCGTGGTTGGGCGTGTGCAGAGCGTTTTGGTGCGCGTGGTGGTGGTTACATTTTTGTTGCGTGTGCGGAGGCGTATTTTTGGCGCCTCGATAGCTCAGTTGGGAGAGCGTCAGACTGAAGATCTGAAGGTCCCTGGTTCGATCCCGGGTCGCGGCACTTTTGCCCCGCCTTGCCTCTCTTTTTGCTCGTTGGCCACGTCCGCGGAGCTGCCTGCCGCCACGCCTCGCTCACACACATGTACTGCACCACGGCTTCGACCTTCGACCTTCGTCTTGCTTCCAGTAGTCAGGCGGATGGACCCTGGTTCGAGCGCCGGTCGGGTCGACTTGGACCATGGCTGGCGGCCGTGTGGCTTTGTACGCAGTGGTGAACCCAGCGCTGAGACGGTATAGATGGACGTGAAGCGTGCTGAAAGTCGTCCAGGTCGAGACAGAGCGTGATCTCGACAGTATGTTGAGGCGTCTCGCGTGACGTCGAAGGGTGGCGGACGGGTGGCGCGATGGTCCATGGCGGTAAGCAGCATGTGTGTGGACACGTGTATGGCGTGGTTGGGCGTGTGCAGAGCGTTTTGGTGCGCGTGGTGGTGGTTACATTTTTGTTGCGTGTGCGGAGGCGTATTTTTGGCGCCTCGATAGCTCAGTTGGGAGAGCGTCAGACTGAAGATCTGAAGGTCCCTGGTTCGATCCCGGGTCGCGGCACTTTTGCCCCGCCTTGCCTCTCTTTTTGCTCGTTGGCCACGTCCGCGGAGCTGCCTGCCGCCACGCCTCGCTCACACACATGTACTGCACCACGGCTTCGACCTTCGACCTTCGTCTTGTTAGAGGGTGCTGCGTGTGCATGTGCGTGTGTGCACCAGGTGTGGGTGCAAGGCGTGTGTGCGTGCGCGTGCCTCTACGCGTGTGCGGGGGGATTTGTAGCGGCGTCAAGTGCTCATGATGAGACGCGCAGGTTGCGTGCGCGTGAGAACAAGCGTGTGGGAGCGTGTCCAAGTGCTGAAGCGGCGTGGACATGCGTGTGGGTGCATAGTAAGAGTTACATATGTAGGAGTAGGGTGTGCGTGACTTTGGTCATGCAGTATGGTGTAGTGGGTTAAGTGCCGGGTCTTTGATCCGAAGGGTGTGGGTTCGAGTCCCCCACATGGACGTTTTTCTTTTTGCCGACAAGAGAGCGTAGGAGGCAGGCTAGCAGCTAAAACTCACTCAATCAATCTCACTTTTGGTTTTGCAATCTCGGCCCGAAGCCGTCTTCTAAGCTTTCAACTCTCCGCAGCTCGTAGCCCAACTTCCTTTTGGTTATGAGCCCAAGTACCGACACCAAGTTCAAGGTCGAGCCTTTCGACGGCTCGAACTACTCGCTGTGGAGCTACAAGATGAAGATGTACCTGATGTCCAAGGGATTGTGGGAAGCTGTCTCCGGGGAAGCCGGATCGACGGCGAAGGAGCAACAAGCGCACGCGGCGATTGTGCTCAACCTGAATGACTCGCAGTTGATGCACGTGGTGACGTCCACGACTGCGAAGGAGGCGTGGGACACGTTGAAGAAGTTCCACAAGACTCAAGACATGGCGAACCGGCTGTGGCTCAAGGAAAAGTTCTCGGCGTTCAAGTTCACGGCGTCCTCCGTCGGCAAGCACGTGACGGAGTTGGAGAAGCTCGTGATGGAGATGAAGAACGCGGGGTGTGAGCCAACTGAGGAAGACGTCTGCGCGACGATGCTGCGGAGTCTGCCATCGAGCTACGAGGCTCTGGTTCAAGCGTTTCGCATGTCAGTGAGTGAGTTCAAGCTTGCAGACCTGGTGAGCAAGCTGATTGCGGAAGAAGTGCGTCAGAAGGACTCGAACCGCATCGAAGAGGCGACTGCGCTTCTTGCCGGCAAGGGCAATGGGAAGCAGCAGCAGAAGAAGAAGAACCCACGCGGGATGCGCAAGAAGGGGCCCTTCGGGAAGTGTTTCAACTGTGGCAAGCCTGGCCACTATGCGAGGGATTGCCGTTCCGAGGCAAGTCCCGATGAAGATGTCCAAGACCAGTCGAACGTTGCGTTCCACGCGACGGAAGCTTTTGGTAGCGAATGCTGGGTGATGGACAGCGGTGCTTCGGCACACATGTGCAAGACACGCGACGCGTTTCAAGAGTACTCGGGTGTAAAGACTGCGCGCACCATCTCGAGCGCAAAGAGCAGCGCGAGCTTGAAGATTCTCGGGGTTGGAACAGTTGTTCTGCGTGTCTGGACTGGTAGTGCGTGGATAAACGCGCGACTGGAAAACACACTGCACGTTCAAGATTTGAACAAGAACCTGTTCTCTCTCACGGCTGCAACGGCACGCGGCATGACCGTGACTATGGACAGCGAGCAGTGCGTTGTGAAACGCGGCGGCCAAGTGGTGGCGACGGGCAGAAAGCAAGGCAAGCTGATGTTCCTCAACATTGAGGGCGGCGATGAGTGTCATGCGGCTGAAGACAATATGGATTTGTGGCACCGGCGACTCGGCCACGCGTCTTTCGGCACGCTGAACTCCATGATCAAGGACGGGAAACTCAAGGGTGCGCTGGCAGAGCCTGGAACCGTGTGTGGCGTGTGTGCGACTGCGAAGCAGGCACGCAAGCCTTTCAAGTCGACCAAGGAGGGACTCGAAGCCAGGGAGAGCGCACGCAAGGACACCACTGTGTGCTCTGATGTGTTGGGGCCCGTCACTCCTGCATCCAAGTCGGGCTACAAGTACATTGTGAGCTTCATCATGATGAAGAGTCGCTTTGTGACAATCTACCCACTGCGCAAGAAGAGCGAAGTGTGTGAGGCGTTCAAGAAGTTTCTCAAGGAGGCAGAAACAAGTGCGGGCATCAAGGTCAAGGTGCTACGCAGTGACAACGGCGGTGAATACTGCAACGCGGGGATGGTGGCCCTGTGCGACGAGAAGACCATCAAGCAAGAGTTCACGGTGCCTTACAACCCGCAACAGAACGGCATGGCAGAGCGGATGAACCGTACGCTGGTCGAAATGACACGCTGCATGCTGGGGGAGAGCGGGATGGACAAGTCGTACTGGTGCGAGGCCATCATGACAGCTGCAGACATTCGGAACGTGTTGCCTAACACATCAAGCCCACACGCAAGCCCATTCCAGCTGGTTTTCAAGAGGGCGCCACGTCTGGAGCACATGCGCGTTTTTGGGACCGAGTGCTACGCCCATGTGACCAAGCAGAAACGCAAAAAGCTGGACAACTCGGGGATCAAGTGCGTGTTTCTCGGCTACGCCAAGCAACACAAAGCATATCGACTCCTGGACCCCAGCGACGGATCGATCGTGATTTCAAGGAGTGTGACGTTTGCTGAAGCGCCACCGGTCACAATGGTGAAGACGCGCAACCAGGAGGTGATCGACATCATCGACAACGATGAAGAAGAGGAGCGCACCGAAGAACCCAGTGTTGACGACGGTTTCAGCACGCCCCCGACACGCCCACTCCACGAACCCGAGGAGCACAGCGGACCGACCGGATCTGTGCCAACGCGTGGCTCTAGCACGCCAGGGAGAGACGGCGAAGAGGAGTGGATGGTGCGTCCGGCACGCAAAAGGCGTGGAGTCGTGCGCTACCAAGACGAATTTCCCGGGACTCGAAGGGGTGAGTTCAACCTGGACGACTACGAGGCTGGGTTCGATTCCCTCTACTGCTTCCTCACCGAAGACGACAACGGTGAGCGCGCGGTGTCGTACGATGAAGTCATGCGGAGCAAGTACAAGGACGAATGGCTGCGCGCCATGGAAAGCGAAATGAAGTCGCTTGAGGATCACCGCACCTGGAAGTTGGTGGACATGCCGTCAGACAAGAAGGCGATCGGGTGCAAGTGGGTGTTCCGTATCAAGCGTGACCCGAGCGGGAAGATCATCAAGTTCAAGGCTCGTCTCGTGGCGAAGGGCTTCACGCAACGTCCAGGGGTCGACTACACGGAGACTTTCGCTCCTGTAGCACGCAAAGAGTCCATCAACACGGCGGTGGCGATTGCAGCAGAGGAAGACATGGAGGCTGAAAATGTGGATGTGGACACCGCGTTTCTCTACGGCGACGTTGAAGAGGAGCTCTATATGGACCAGCCGGACGGATTTGAAGACCAAGTCAACCCAACCAAGAAGTGCCTGTTGATGCAAGCGCTTTACGGCACGAAGCAAGCGGCACGCCAATGGAACAGCAAGCTGAACAAGCACCTGGAGGGCCAAGGTTTCCATCGGTCAGCGGCGGATCCGTGTGTGTATGTTCGGCGTTCGGACTCGAAGTTCAGCATCATTATCGTCTACGTGGACGACCTCATGATCTTCAGCAGGACGAAAGCGGAGATCGGTGAGATCAAGAAGGCGCTGAAGCGCGAGTTCAGCATCAAGGAGCTCGGTGAGCTGAAGTACTGTCTCGGCATCGAGATCCACCGCAACCGCGACGACAAGACCATCGTCATGAATCAGCGAGCGTATATTCAACGACTCGCGGAGAAGTTCGGCGTGGAAAAGTGCAAGGCAGTGCACACACCAGCGGACAGCAACTCGAAGCTGGTGAAGCCGTCAGAAGACGAAGATTTCGTGCCCAGGTACCCGTATCGCGAGTTGGTGGGGGCTTTGATGTACCTCGCAACTTGTACGCGCCCGGACATTGCTCAAGCTGTGGGTGAAGTGGCCAAGTTTTGCGAGCGGTACAACAAGTCTCACTGGGTGGCTGCGAAGCGGATTTTGAAGTACTTGAAGACCACTCAGGACCTGGGACTCGTGTTCAACGGCGGGACTAAGGGAGAGCTGATCGGCTACGCGGATGCGAACTGGGCAGGTGATTTGGACACCCGGCGCTCGACTACTGGCTACGTGTTCTTCCTGAACGGGAGTGCAATTTCGTGGAAGTCGAAGCGGCAACCGACAGTGGCAACCTCGAGCACGGAGGCAGAGTACATGGCACTGTACAACGCCACTCAAGAGGCAGTGTGGCTGCGTCAGCTACTACTGGACGTGGGGTGTGAGTGTGTGGGTGCGACTACCATTTTTCAGGACAACCAAGGTTGCATTGCGCTGGCCAAGAACCCAGCGTACCACTCACGCACCAAGCACATCGACTTGAAGTATCACTTCTTGCGCGAGAAGGTGGAAGACAAGGTCATCGTGCTCGAGTACAAGCCGACAGACGAGATGATCGCAGACGGGTTTACCAAGGCACTGGCGCGACCCAAGCACCGCCAGTTTCTCGTCGGACTCGGCATGGACGCCTAAGACGCCAAGCACAGCGCATCAAGGGAGAGTGTTAGAGGGTGCTGCGTGTGCATGTGCGTGTGTGCACCAGGTGTGGGTGCAAGGCGTGTGTGCGTGCGCGTGCCTCTACGCGTGTGCGGGGGGATTTGTAGCGGCGTCAAGTGCTCATGATGAGACGCGCAGGTTGCGTGCGCGTGAGAACAAGCGTGTGGGAGCGTGTCCAAGTGCTGAAGCGGCGTGGACATGCGTGTGGGTGCATAGTAAGAGTTACATATGTAGGAGTAGGGTGTGCGTGACTTTGGTCATGCAGTATGGTGTAGTGGGTTAAGTGCCGGGTCTTTGATCCGAAGGGTGTGGGTTCGAGTCCCCCACATGGACGTTTTTCTTTTTGCCGACAAGAGAGCGTAGGAGGCAGGCTAGCAGCTAAAACTCACTCAATCAATCTCACTTTTGGTTTTGCAATCTCGGCCCGAAGCCGTCTTCTAAGCTTTCAACTCTCCGCAGCTCGTAGCCCAACTTCCTTTTCGTCTTGCTTCCAGTAGTCAGGCGGATGGACCCTGGTTCGAGCGCCGGTCGGGTCGACTTGGACCATGGCTGGCGGCCGTGTGGCTTTGTACGCAGTGGTGAACCCAGCGCTGAGACGGTATAGATGGACGTGAAGCGTGCTGAAAGTCGTCCAGGTCGAGACAGAGCGTGATCTCGACAGTATGTTGAGGCGTCTCGCGTGACGTCGAAGGGTGGCGGACGGGTGGCGCGATGGTCCATGGCGGTAAGCAGCATGTGTGTGGACACGTGTATGGCGTGGTTGGGCGTGTGCAGAGCGTTTTGGTGCGCGTGGTGGTGGTTACATTTTTGTTGCGTGTGCGGAGGGTATTTTGGCGCCTCGATAGCTCAGTTGGGAGAGCGTCAGACTGAAGATCTGAAGGTCCCTGGTTCGATCCCGGGTCGCGGCACTTTTGCCCCGCCTTGCCTCTCTTTTTGCTCGTTGGCCACGTCCGCGGAGCTGCCTGCCGCCACGCCTCGCTCACACATGTACTGCACCACGGCTTCGACCTTCGACCTTCGTCTTGCTTCCAGTAGTCAGGCGGATGGACCCTGGTTCGAGCGCCGGTCGGGTCGACTTGGACCATGGCTGGCGGCGTGTGGCTTTGTACGCAGTGGTGAACCCAGCGCTGAGACGGTATAGATGGACGTGAAGCGTGCTGAAAGTCGTCCAGGTCGAGACAGAGCGTGATCTCGACAGTATGTTGAGGCGTCTCGCGTGACGTCGAAGGGTGGCGGACGGGTGGCGCGATGGTCCTGGCGGTAAGCAGCATGTGTGGGACACGTGTATGGCGTGGTTGGGCGTGTGCAG